>NC_084535.1:23771865-23959365 GCF_024500275.1 Phycodurus eques
GAGCAAGGACGGGTGGCGGCCGCTGGACGAGCGCCGCCGGAGCAAGGACGGGTGGCGGCCGCTGGACGAGCGCCGCCGGAGCGGGAACCTGGCGCAGCTGCCGAGGCGCAGGAGCGGGAACCTGGCGCAGCTGCCGAGGAGCAGGAGCGCGAACCTGGCGCAGCTGCCGAGGAGCAGGAGCGCGAACCTGGCGCAGCTGCCGAGGAGCAGGAGCGGGAACCTGGCGCAGCTGCCGAGGAGCAGGAGCGGGAGCCTGGCGCAGCTGCCGAGGAGCAGGAACGGGAGCCTGGCGCAGCTGCCGAGGAGCAGGAACGGGAGCCTGCCGCAGCTGCCGAGGAGCAGGAACGGGAGCCTGCCACAGCTGCCGAGGAGCAGGAACGGGAGCCTGCCGCAGCTGCCGAGGAGCAGGAACAGGAGCCTGCCGCAGCTGCCGAGGAGCAGGAACGGGAGCCTGCCGCAGCTGCCGAGGAGCAGGAACGGGAGCCTGCCGCAGCTGCCGAGGAGCACGAACGGGAGCTGCAGTCGCTTCCTCAGCCTGCCGCCATTGAGGTTTGGGAGTAGAGGGTACGGGAGTGGAAGAGTGCACAAGGTCTCGGGAAGGTGAACTAGGAAAAATGGCTGGTACTGAACATGGTGGCTTGGGGGCAGGTTTGACTGGACGTGACTTAATTGGAGCCGTGGAACAACGTGTGGGAACAGGTGAAAAATTAAGTGACTTGTGAACAGGGAAAAAACGAGGGGGCAAAATTTGACCTTTACTTGGGCGTTGACCTTTACTCCGTTGGCCACCACGCGGCGGTCCCGGGTAGATGGCCAAACGGATGCCCAAGAAAAGGTCCGAGGGAAAGGTTTTGGACTCACTGGGGTTGGAAACGTGGAGACGTGACAAAAACTGACGAGGACGGGATAAAGTAGGGAAGGAACCAGAAAAATCTAAGTCTGTGTCAGAGTCAGAATCAGACAGACGGTTAACTAAATCGGGGCCATCTTCACAATAAGAAAAATCAGAATCTAAAGAAACATGTGGATGTAAAATAGTAGGGCATGGTGAATAACTAGGACAAGTGGGGGGACCCGATGAAAAGGACAGAAAAGACTGAACGATAGGGCTTACTGGAGGAGGGTAGGTATGGATGGCAGGCTGAGGACGGTGGGAGGCAGTTTGGTGGTGTCCAGGGTGACGCCATCTTCTTCCCGCTGGGTCCTGTTCTGGTCGGTTCATTCTGTCACGTACGTGGTTAAGGCGAGGGCGAGTAACGCAAGGTGAGAACATGGTGGACCCAATTGCAGGGAAGCAGGGAGGCAAGGCAGGAGTGCGGGAGTCTCAAAATAATATTTAATCTTAGAAAAGGGAAAACTGAACAAAGTCCCACAACAGATACCACTCAAATCAAAGTAGCAAAGAAACACTCGAATATCTAAAACTGGAAACAAACTATGACCTGTGAGTAAGACGTGGAATAGAAACGGAAAATGACACCTGACAATGACATACCACAATGACAAAGACAACTGACGACTATGACATGGCAGAGACATGTGACAACGACAATGAACCGACCAGAACTGAAAGAAACCAGGGAACTAAATACAAACAGATAGACGAGACAACGAGGAACACCTGGACAAGACAGGAGTGGCTGGAGAGAGCTGATTGGTCGACACAAAGCAGACGAGAACAGGTGGACACAACAACTTAATGAGCACACGACAAAAATGGAACACAGGAAAACATGGAACAAAACTAAACACAACCCAAACCAAAACACAGACCATGACAGTCTGCAGAACATTTGACACTAATTCCCACTTGTTAGAAATAAAATGAAAGGTGATAGTTACAGCGACTTCTGACATGATTTCATGTTGGTAATGCATATCGTGATTCGAGTGTCTTTTGTCCATTTCCTGTCTTCCGGATTTTCAGACGAAACCAAAATGAGCCCAGACGTATGAAATTTCTGCTACTTGTTTTTGTTGCCATTTTGTTGTTGAATCACACACAAAGTGCCACCCACTGGCCAGGAGGTGAATCAATTCAGAATACAATTTTAATCGATATTGAATTGTGAGGGGAAGTATTACAACGCATTGATGAATCGGTAGTTTTACACACCCTTTATTAATTCATTAGGGTTACAGGTGAGCTGGAGCCTATCCCAGCTGACTTTGGGGTAGAGGCAGAGTACACCCTGGACTGATCGCAAGCCAATCGCAGAAAAATATGACACATTTTATTTAAAAAATAATTGCAATAAATAAATTAAAGGGTATAGTTACCCAACAATAACCTACTAAGTTGCATTTTCAAAAAGGTTCATGTATAGATGACAACATTGTCAAAACAAAACAAAATCTTTTTACACTGAACATTGACAGAAAAGTTGCATGTCAGGTGAGTATTTGTGGCACAATAAAGGAACACCTTCACGCAGACTGTTTGTACTCGTCAGTCTAAACAAGCGGCCAGGCCAAAACATGGAAAAGGATGACATGCTGTGGTGACCCCTAATGGGACAAGCTGAAAGGAAAAGAAGAAGATGAAGAAAATTATTTCTGAGGTCAATTATCAGTAAAAAAAAAAAAATCCGGTCAAACTTGAGATCAGGACAATGTCGAGTGTGTAGACCTGACAAGTGCATCCAAGTATTCAATTAAGATTTCCACAAGTCCAGCTGGTTTGACACAATTAATTAAATGTTATAGGTATGTTACCAAACAGACACCAACATTTTCATTATTCCTGGTTGTGATTAGGTTCACAAAGGTGAACTGAAAATGTATGAAAAACAATGTTCAATTATCACTGCCAGAAGAAAAAAAAATGATCCTCACATTTGTACATTCCAGTTGATCACTATCACGTTCTGCTAGGAAGACTAAAATTTGCAAGTAGTCTGTGCAATACAAATTGTGGGCAATTCGTTTCTCAAATGGCTTTCCCTAATTGCACAATTTTGTGCATCTTCATGCTGTGTTTTTTGAATGAAACTTGTCAAAAAGAGGAAGAAAACTTGCAGTTTGTGGGTCGCATTCATTCACATAACTTTTATGCTACACCAAATTATTTCTTCTTTCAACCCATATTCTGTAACGTTTCTGTGATAGAATTAGAAATTGCCTCAATGAAACCCTCAAGCACTGCACTTGATTTTGTAGCTTTTTTACAAAGACACTCTCTGACCTGTTTACTAAGATCCCAAATAGCAGGCTTTAAATTGTGAGCTCATTCTAAAAGATTGTGCACACTGTTGCCAATGTGTAGAAGTGGTGGAGACCGTATTTAAAGGAGGTTGATGGTTTTCACCATGGAAGGCTTGGGAGGGCACCATTTTCAGTTGGAAGTACAGAAAACAAACATATTGATTTACAGAGAATAAATCTATTACGCCAATAAATTTGGGGAACACAGCAACCACATTAAAAGTCATCCATCCATCTATTTTCTTTTACCGTTTATCCTCACTCGGGTTGTGGGCTGCTGGAGCCTATCCCAGCTATCTTAAGGCAGGTGGCGGGGTACAGCCTGAACCAGTCGCCAGCCAATCGCAGAGGACATAGAAACAAACAACCATTCGCACTCACATTCACACCTACGGGCAATTTAGAGTCTTCAATCAACCTACCATGCATGTTTTGGGATGTGGGAGGAAACCAGAGTGCCCGAAGAAAACCCACCCAGGCACGGGGAAAAAATGCAAACTCCACACAGGCGGGCCGGGATTTGAACCCCGGTCACCAGAACTGTGAGGCAGATGTGCTAACCAGTCGTTCACCGTGCCGACCATTAAAACACATTGTTTTGTTGAATTTAACTCGTCCCGAGTAGATGGCAATTAGATGCATCTGCCAGCTTTGTGTAACATTGCCTTTAAAAACTCAAAAAACCTGCTTTGGGAGAGGCCAGCACCAATTGCCACGTGGTGATAGGTGATCAGGCATGTTTCCTTGCATTGATGGATTGATAATATGTGGCGATAATGTTTGTTTCTTGCATTTGAAAAATGCTTACAAGAGGAAAAGTGCTCTCATTTTGCCTGTGCTGCGATGGCAATCCTGTGCGTGCCAGTTTGCAGTTTAAGCCCGCAAAATCAGCCATCACAATTCATCTCATGTTTGATAAATCACATTGCGCGTGCTTAATTAATGTACAGTGGAACCTCGAGTTACAAATGACTGTTCGGGTTAGATACAAAGTTTTCATTGAAAACCTACCTTTCGCATTATTTTTGGTTGGCGAACGGTTTTGGTATGGACAAACGGAAGGATCTTCTACTCACGTTGCGTGATAAGCATTGACTCTGTGCATAATGTTTGGGTGTAAACTTGGTGTTTGCTCCGCAGCATGAGCCGAAATCTGTTCAAAGCGGAAGTTCTGCCGCCACATCCTCTATAATCCAATCACAAATCTAATAGCGTTTGTGATTGACATTGTAAAAAAAAAAAAACTGGGGAAATCATTTTATTTTGTCCAAAAATACTATTTACAGTATATATGTTATTTATTAAATTGTAGTGTCTCTTTAATTAAAACAGCAAACTGTTAATGTTGACATAATCACATCAAAATAGCTCTTCACAGAGGCGTTAACTCAGAAGTTCCACCGATACGCACATTCAGCCAATCAGATGCGATCAGCAGCCGCCACATTATGAATGAAGACTGAAGGAGGCGCCCTATCGCTTCTTCTAAAAAAGTAATCAAAGGGCTAAACGGTCAAAACCCAAGATAAAATGGGGAAAGGTAGTGTTAGGAAGCACTTTTCATTGATGAGCAGAAAGATATGTGCGTTGTGCAACTGACACTGACTGTGCGTCACGCAATCCAACTAAGGTAGGCACTTGGTTGTAGGTTTTTGCTCTTTATGAGACTGACAACACTTCTTTTTTTCTTAAACCTGTCCTGTTCAGCTGCATGGACTTGCAGAATGGTGGATGTGTATGCCTTTGTGCTGGAACAGTTTTGCTGTGCAACAGGGGAGATTGAAATACTCCTTCTGCTTATTTTTACATGTTTAAATTATTCTGATATTTATTGAAAATGCAGCCGGACAGAAAAGGGTTTTAGGGGACAGACAGAGGGACAGAGTGGTATGATACGTTAGTATAACCTGTGTTGTTACTGACAAAACTGAGAAAGCTCTGGTGATGGCGTGAGCGAGGCAATACAAAAGAATGATCAAAAGAAATATGTAGCAAATTGGCCAACAGAACAATTAATGTTTTAAATGGCAATGTCACATCATACTTTCTGATTGTTTTTTTCTGAACAGAAAAAGACAACTTTCCCTGGATCAGTTTTTTGTGCCAGAATCAACCAATGAATTAGAAGAGAAACAGTGAAAGGAACAAAAACACCTTAATCAGAATTTCCCCGCGTTATTATGGAAGAAAGGTCTTCATCGATGAGGAGCTGTTTTCCTCCTCCCCTTTCCTCTCCTTAGTTAAAGTTAATGAGCAATAAACTGTTATTATACTTATCGATCCATCCATTTTCTGAGCCGCTTATCCTCACTAGGGTCGCGGGCATGCTGGAGCCTATCCCAGCTGTCATCGGGCAGGAGGCGGGGTACACCCTGAACTGGTTGCCAGCCAATCGCAGGGCACATACAAACAGACAACCATTCGCACTCACATGCACACCTACGGGCAATTTAGAGTCTCCAATTTATGCATGTTTTTTGGGATGTGGGAGGAAACCGGAGTGCCCGGAGAAAACCCACGCAGGCACGGGGAGAACATGCAAACTCCACACAGACGGGGACGGGGATTGAACCCGGGTCCTCAGAACTGTGAGGCTGACCCTCTAACCAGTCGGCCACCGTGCCGCCTTATTATACTTATTTAGTGTTTTATTTATTTAAAAGAATGTGTTTTCATTTATTTATATATTGCACTATATTTGTTTTTAACCACACACTGATAAAAAACGTAAGTACACATTAATTTGGGGGCCGGAACGGATTAATCGCATTTTCATTCATTTCAATGGGAAACATTACCACGGGTTAAGAACGTTTTTGATTATAAACGGGGTCACGGAACCAATGAAGTTCCTAACCTGAGGTTCCACTGTATTTGCATATACTGTACTCTTCCAAGAGCACGTAAAATGAACTGTGCTGCAATTTTGTCTGTTTGGCAGACACAATCCTGTGTGTGCCCGGTATGTACGTAGATCAGCTTGTACATCTGCTTGCGTGAGCAATCGCTTTTGCCACTGTTTTCGCACGTGCAGACCATTAGTAAATCAGACTGTGTGTATTTTTTTCCCCTATCTGGCTATTCTACCACTCTTTGAATAATTTAATAAATGTTTTACTGACTGTTGGAGCTGTGCCTCTTTTACACTGCTGCCGAGACAGGCAAATGTTAAATACATACTATGATGTCGACAGCTCCTGACACACAAATCATGACATAGTGTTTTCGCTGATATGCCAGTGCACACAGTTTTCCTTCCCACGTGGAACTACCTAAAAAAAATAAATTCACTTGGTTTTTACAGCAGTGGTTTCTTTATTCTTCAGGACATTCCAAAAGGTTGTATTGGTAACTGTATGTGCACTGCATGTAATTGATTTTCTGTCTTAATATTAACAAATATATGGACAAGTCGTCACTGCACAACTTGCACTTCACAATCGAGCTTGAGTAGACGGCAAGCAGTTGTGCAGTCCCAGAATGTGTTTGGATGTGGTTTTCTGCCAGTCGTCTTTTTTCACTCCACTACACGAAGCCGAAACACAAATTAAAAAAAATAATCGAAACACTTGTTTCTACTTGTGAGCTATAAACCACTACTCAAGTCTAGACGCTAACATGAAGTCTAAACGTCCATGTTCCTGATGTCACTTGAAGGCACAGACTACACACAGCACTACACAACAATGCAGCTGTTGCTGTTGTCATTTGGCTTGTCCCAATTTACAGTAATTGCACTTTATAAAACCAGATTCTTTATTTATATTCTCTTTTATTATGCTTTTATACAATACAGTCCTATTTGTGTTTATTAAGAACAAGTTACAAAAAATGGTGGTTTGTTTTGGGTGGCTGGGATGGAAAAATGGCATTTCTTCTTCTCCTTTCGGCTTGTTAGGGAACATCATAGCCTGTCGTCTTTTTCCATGTAAGGCTATCTTTTGCCACCTTCACTCCAACACCAACTGCCCTCATGTCTTCCCTCACTGCATCTATAAACTTTCTCTTTGGTCTAACTTGAGCTCTCTTGCCTGGCAGCTCCATCCTCATCATCCTTCTACCAATATACTCACTCTCTTTCCTCTGAATGTGTCCAAACCATCGGCGTTTACTCTCTCTAACATTGTTTGCAAAACTTGGCTGTCCCTCTCATGAGCTGATTTCTAGTTCTATCCAACCTGGTCACTCCTAGATAGAACCTCAACATCTTCATTTCCACCACCTCCACCTCTGCTTCCTGTTGTCTCTTCAGTGCCACTGTCTCGAATTCATACATCATGGCTGGCCTCAGCTCTGTCTTATAAACTTTGCCCTTCATCCTAGCAGAAACTCTTCCGTCACATAACACACCTGACACCTTCCTCCACCCAACTGATTGACTCACACACACACACACACACGCACCATTGCTCCTACCACAGTAATTTTGATGCGAACGGAGAGAAAACTGTTTTTTACTTACTACGTGACGTCAGCCGTGCAGCAGGTTCAACCAGCTCACAGACGAAGAGGAGAGTTCTCACTTTTCATTGTAAATATTCCATCCATCCATTTTCTGAGCCGCTTCCCCTCAGTAGGGTCATGGGCGTGCTGGAGCCTATCCCAGCTATCATCGGGCAGGAGGCGGGGTACACCCTGAACTGGTTGCCAGCCAATCGCAGGGCACATACAAACAAACAACCATTCGCACTCACATTCACATCTACGGGCAATTTAGAGTCTCCAATTAATGCATGTTTTTGGGATGTGGGAGGAAACCGGAGTGCCCAGAGAAAGCCCATGCAGGCACGGGGACAACATGCAAAGTCCACACAGGCGTGGCCGGGGATTGAACCCCAGTCCTCAGAACTGTGAGGCTGACGCTCTAACCAGTCGCTCACCGTGCCGCCCATTGTAAATATTATTTAAGCTAATTATTGTAAGTTCATCACTGAGTCAGTCCTTACCCTCCATGACTGATTGATGATCGCGTACTTGTACTTGTACTTGTAAGTATTTGGTGAAAGACATTGATGATGCAAAAGTAACTATTGTTGGATTGAAGAAGTAACTGTAGTCTAATTACTTTCCTGGGAAAAGTAACGCATTACTTGTTACTCAGAATGGTGTATTTTTGGCGTAACACATTACAAAGTAGAAGTTACTGAGTAAAGTGTTACCGGCATCACTGCAGATTACAATGTCATCTGCGAACATCATGGTCCATGGGGATTCCAATCTAACATCATCTGTCAGCCTTTCTATCACCACTGCATACAGGAAGGGGCTCAGGGCTGATCCCTGATCAGTCCCAACTCGACCTTCTATTCCTCTGTCACACCTACAGCACACCTCACCGCTGTTCTGCTGCCCTTATAAATGTCCTATATACTATTCTAAAATACTTCTCGGCCAATGCAGACTTCCTCATGCAGTAACACAGTTCCTCGCTGGGTTCCCTGTTATAGGTGGTCTCTTGGTCTACAAGGACATTGTAGTGACTCTCACCCAGTTGCCAAAACCTCCCTATCAACTTGACAACAAGGTGTTCTATTTCCCTTTTTCGTGTGCCGATCTTTCTTTCTTTCACCATTATTAGTGTTATTTTATTCCTGTAGTTAGACTGTGTGTTTCCCTATAGATCCCTTGTAGAGGTCTTTAAATATGATATGAAGTTCCACTCCTTGTTGTGTTTTGAGTTTAATAAGGTAACCTCTGTCATCCAA
This sequence comes from Phycodurus eques, assembly GCF_024500275.1. Classification (NCBI taxonomy): domain Eukaryota; kingdom Metazoa; phylum Chordata; class Actinopteri; order Syngnathiformes; family Syngnathidae; genus Phycodurus; species Phycodurus eques. Next base: position 23,780,775 of record NC_084535.1, read on the forward strand.
AACTCTTATTTCATAAAATAGCAACCTTTTGATTATGAGACTCATAAAAGGTTTGTTGTTGCTTTTCCTAGATTTTATACATATAAAAAAGTGTCTTGGTGCCCTTTACGAGACAAAATTAGCTTGATTTTCACCCGGAGGTGAACGCAGACGTTCAGGTTCGACGAATGTATTTCTTAAAAAATTAACGTTTTGTCCAAACACCAACGTTACAACCCAATGCAACTCCTTCTAACCTTCTCTCCATCAACACTCGCTAGGTGAATAATGTATCTGTGGTACTCTTCCTAGTCCTGAAACCATACAGTTATACCACTACTCTTTCCTACTTCATTGTGTGGCTCATCAATTTTATTCCTCTATTGGTCCTACAACTCTGCCCATTACCCTTGTACTTAAAAATGGGCACCAGTACACATTTCCTTCATTTCTTACACATCTTCTCACCCCAAATTCATTTGAATCAGGAATATTGAAAAACATTCTGATGTTTTGTTTAGGGGCTGGAACAGAATAATGTCATTTTTTTTCACTTCACTGGAACATTGGAGAAGTACCTGAAGTCATCGCTCGCAAGTCAGGGCAAAAACCTGGCAGAGTGACGGGTCGTATCTTGAAAAACTCATAAGTTGGGGCTTCAGTTTTGATGGCATCCCTCACCGCTGGTGTCCACCAACGGTGAGGGCCGCTGGTGTCCACCAACAGCTTCAGGAGTTGCCGCCACGACAGACACCGACCACGTAACGGCCACAGCTCCTGTCGTCCGCCTCAGCAATGGAGGCACAGAACCTGGTCCACTCGGACTCAATGTTTCCCGCCTCCCTGGGTCATGGATGAAGTTCTGCCAGAGGTGGGAGTTGAGACACCTTCTGACAGGGGATTCTGCCAGACATTTCCAGCAGACCCTCACAATACCTGTGGGTGTCCTGGTCCTAACTGCACATATGGACACATCCACTAAAAGTGGATGTCAGGATCAATATTATTGTCAGGGTCAGATGTCATTTGTTCTGCACATTCAAAAGTTGTTTACATTCATTTGTGATTGTAAATAATTACGTGTAAAGCCAAAGGTAGACTGTGTGAGTCAAGGGAATTGTATGTGGTAATTAGGTGTCTCGTTGGTGTCTTGGGTTACTGCTACGGGGGTAAATGGTCTCTTTTCAATGTCTTAGGGAGGAAATGTCTCCTTTATCTTTTCGTTTTTTTCAGACTGCATCAGTGTAATCTTTGTTGATGAAAATGTTTGTGCCTTTCGAGTTTCTGGCCTTTCGAAGGATCCTTATTCTGTCTTTGTGTTTGACAAATTTGACCACTGTGGGTCTGGGTCTAACTTTTCCGGGCTAAGGTTTTCCCATATGGTGAGCCCGTTTGATCTCAATGTTCTCTTGTAGTTGCAGTTTTTCAGTTATAGACCCTTTCCAAAAAAAAATAAAAAATAGAAAAGTTTATTTATTTCCATAATTCCATTCAAAAAGTTAAACTTTCATAGATTATAGATTAAGGGCCCACAATTAAAACAATTTCAAGTATTTATGTGTTTATTTTTACATAATTTGGGCTTCCAGCTCATAAAACCCACGGAATCAGGAATTCAAAAAATTTGAATACTCTGAAGAAATCACCATTTACTTCTCAGTTTTTGTAGAAAAAAAAGAAAGAAATGAGACTCAGATTAAATCAATCAAAATATGGTACCTTTAAAGCGATATGTTAATTTTCAATACTTGGTTGGGAATCCCTTTGCTTTAATCACTGCCTCGATGCGCCATGGTATAGACGCAATCAGCCTGTGGCATTGCCTGGGAGTTATGGAAACCCAGATTTCCTGGATGCTTGCTGTCAGTTCTTTTTTGTGTTTGGGTCTGGTGCCTCATTTTCCTTCTGATGATACCCATTGAGAACCGGCGAGTTGGCTGGCCAGTCAAGCACTGTGATGGCATTGGCATAAAACCAGGTTTTAGTGCTTCTGGTGATATGGGCAGGGGTCAGGTCCTGCTGGAAGATGTAATCTGCATCTCCATACAAATCCTCAACAGAAGGAATCATGAAGTCCTCTCAAACATTCAGGTAGATTGTTGCGGTGACCTTGTATTCCTCATTATGCTTTAATTCTGGTGTGTGTTTGGGAGGCATTTTGAACAGTAACTGTGCTGCTTGTTGTAGCTGCTGCTGCCCGGTGGCTGAGCCCCATCCTTCCGTACACACAGCGCTTCAGTTTACTGCCGCCATTTGTTCTCACCGCTCCGGTCGCCGCGTTGCGCTTTCGTTCCCGTCTTCGCTTGTTCTTGCTGCTCCGGCTGCTGCTGTTAGGGAAACGACTGGAGACCAGTGACACGTGGATCCCTCGAGATACACTAGCCACTGATGGTGTGGAAGAGTTACAGCGAAGGGAGGGTAAGTAACCCCTACACTTGTATCCATTAGCTCTGTCAGCACCAATTGCACAGAGAATGCTGCGTTTTCGTTCCGCTGCCGCATGTTCTCGCTGCTCCAACTGCCGCTGTTGGGAAGTGAGCTGCGGACCAGTCACTTGCTCTCCGACCTGGTTCCTCAGATATCCTGCTGTCTTCGTCACAAGCCCTTTGACCGTGTGAAGACTTAATGCAAAGGGAGGGTGATTCTTTTGCTGACCACACAAATCACTGCAAGTTCCGCGCCAGGCCATTTCACACCGGTCAGCTGCTCGGTTCCGCTCTGCTTGCTTCCGCTCCGCTCACTTTGACTCTGTTGTGGTGAAACATTCAGTGCGGTGGCCATGAAAACCAATCCTAGATGTTGCTGATCAAACCTTTTGCCCCTCGAAAGGAAAACATCAACGGCGGGTGTAATCGAAATTAGACCAGAATGTTTTCAACAATGATGCACTACGCACTACGGGGTGGATCAGGGTGGCCACTCTTCAACCTAGGGTGGCCGCGGCCACTCCCCAGCTCCGCCCCTGTCTATTTTCGTCACTGAAAAGCGCTAAAAGACCTAAATACAACATACTGTATGAATATCATAGTAATCTATCAAACAATGTTAAAATATCCCTGATGTTAAAGTACATCCATTCATCCCTGCATCCATTTATTTTCAATACTGCTTCTACTCATTAGGATCAGTGGAGTCAGTCACAGCTAATTTTAAAGAGGCGACAAACTCTGGACTGAAAGATTAAATCTGCTTTAAATGGAATACAATTAATAAAAATCAAACAAAAACATTTTGATGGATTTATCAGTAGCAACATTTGGATTGAAAATTGCAGCCTATTGTTATTTTTCATTATAAGGCATTTAATGGCTTATGGTGTATTTAATGACAAATGACAGACTTTCATGACCACCGTGTTTTTTTGTACATAGTTGGCAAAATAAAGATGATTCTGATTCTGATTGTAATGGAGGAGCCACAGCTGTAGTGCCCTTTGTACATCTACATGTTTCTCTCTGCCTTGGGTATTAACTTCTCTTTCTATAACAGCTGGAGTCACACTGTGGTGAAACCCCTATGTACCTGAAGGCATCTCACATACGCACACACACACACACACACACACACACACACACACACACACACACACACACACACACACACACACATGAAAAAACACAAATATATACAAAGTCCACGCAACGTATTATATGTTCTGTTTGGTTGAATATGAATAGTTCAACTTTTTGAAACAGTTCCATGATTAGTCGGCAAATAATGAACTGAAAAAAAAAAAAAGAAAACGTCTCATGGCGGCGGTATGGTGAAAGACTGGTTAACACATCCGCCTCACAGTTCTGTTTGCATGTTCTCCCCGTGTCTGCGTGGGTTTTCTCCAGGCACTCCGGTTTCTTCCCACATCCCAAAAACATGCATTAATTGAACACCCTAAATTGCCCGTAGTTGTGAATGTGAGTGGTTGTTGGTTTCTATGTGCCCTGTGATTGGCTGGCGAACAGTTCAGTCTGTACCCCGCGTCTCGCCCGAACATAGCTGGGATAGGCTCCAGCATGCCTGCGACCCTAGTGAGGATAAGCAGAACAGATGATGAATGAATGAATGTCACATGGCAAAACTCTCATGCCTCTTTTCCATTGTACCGGTTCTAACCCCAACCAGTCTGGTTCTGCCCTGTCTGGTCGCTTTTCATTACACTTTTTTCGAGGCCGTGCGGTGACAATGATACCGTTCCTTAGAACGTACTCCGACCTGGTTCTAAAACGTTGGTCAAGGAGTGCTGTGTCATCACGATCATCTGATTGGCCGAAAGATGTAGGCATTTCTTTAAGCACTGTGACTTGTCATTTTCACAATCATGGTGTCTAAAGGCTGACGCACACTGAGCAACGCCGTCAAACCCGACGGAACTGTCGCGCAGTGTTTGTCGAGTGGCCCGATCAGTCTGCCACTAGTTTTGCCGCGATTCAAAATTTGAATCGCCTTCTTAAAATCATCGCAGTTAAGTTTTCCCTCATGGGGAAAACGCCATTTCTGGGTTTAGTGAGTTGCCCCCTGCTGATCAAGCCATATAAATGGTATATAAAGCATCAAATATTGTGTTTTACATCAATACTTAACTATGTTCATAATGTATAATTAGTGTTGGGCATCGTTTGAATTTGAGCGATTCCGGTTCTAATTTAGATTGCGGTTCTAAACTATTTTCGATTCAGATTCTTTTTGGGGGCTGGGTCAAAAAAGTTGGCATCAAACCTATCAACTAAATGTGTTTGTAACTAACCCAATTGACTTAATATTCATTAATTCATGTTGCAGCTAAAAGTTAAATATAGCATTGTTAAAATTGTTATTTGCGACTGTTTTATTATGTCAAATGGTTTATATGTGCAAGTTTTAACTTTATTTCCTGTTTTAAGCATGTGGCCTTGTATATTGAAGGGTAGGCACCGGAACTCAGCATTTTGGCACGACACCGGTGAAAAAAAAAGTAAAATGAGATGGCATAAAAAAAGAGTAATGGATGGAACCAAATGTTCTGTAAAACATTGATTCCTTTACCTACCCACCGAAGAGGCACAAGGTTAATATTTGTGATACTGTGAGACAACGTTTATGTGAATTTTCTCCCAATTCATTGTAACGTAAAGTTGCTAGTTTGACCTTTGGTGAAGTTTTAGCTCAATGTTAAGCTTGAGACTGTTTCTACTTTCTTTCCAGAATGCTAAAATAATTTGTCTGTCATTAGCTCTTACGTTGGTTTAAAAACTAAAATGAACACGAAAACCAATCAGTGCAAGAGAGCAGCCTTTAATTTGTTAGCTACCTCAATGTTGGCATAGACCTATTTTATTGTTTTACACTCACCCAATTTACTTCACTGAAGTTCCGCGCGGTGTAGGTTGAGGGCCCGGAGCGGGAGTGCGCACGTCAGACTTCTACACATCGCGAAAGCCTCCTTTGCACAAAATAATCTTATTCCAAGTTTATTTTAACAAAGTTAAGAAACGCTTTTGTTCGCCGCCATCGTTGGGCACAAGCACGTCTCTGTGCACGTTCTTCTTAGTTGGTTTTCCGTCACTTTCTTCTTCGGGGTCGGTGGACTGTCGGCATCGAAACTGGGAACCGAAATCTTTTAATTTGAACAATTCGGCAGGACAGAAATGTTAGTCCCCGTTCCAATATTCATATTGGCGGAAGATGAAATACAGCGAGAAATGGAAGGTGTGACAAGAAATGAGCGCTTCACCGTTTTCTTGATCCCGGCCCAATCCCTCCCACTTTTGATTGGCCTATTGTAATAGAAAAGTAAGCAAGGCCGGGGCAGAACAGGGCCAGGTCGTTCTGGAACTTGTAATTGAAAGGGTTTTCACGTCCATTCAAGTCTCAGGGCAACCACAATTAGTTTTTGCTATTTTGTCTCTTTTGACTTGATCTTCACGCATATCAAAGTCGGAATGACTGGGTGATTTTTTTTTTTTTAAACTCAAGAATTCAAAACACAATCCTGCATATTATGCATATACAGTTTGTGTGTGTGTGTGTGTGTGTGTGTGTGTGTGTGTATATATATATGTTATGTATATACACAGTTGGACCTGGTGTGGGCAAACAGGGTGGAGTTTGTTGGTTTTAAATCTGGTGTAGAAGTGTTGTTGGGGAGAGATGCTGGCCTTCTGCCAGAGGTAGATTTTTAAGAGTAATGTTGTAAGATGAGTTTGAAAAAATATCTTAATGTTTTGGGATCACAGTTCGGGGTATATTCAAGCTATTAATATAGGCAATTGTGAAATCTTTAAGGCAGTCACTCACAGATTTTCATTGTTCGCATCGGGGCTTGGTCCCTAAAAATGACATTACCAGCAAGTGGACAAACACAGAGCATGTGTCAGCAAGAGAGGATCATAAACAGTGTGTCAACTATCAAATGGACATCAAACTTCATTGTATTTTAAATACAGAAAATGTGCCCGCAGTGACCGAACAAACCCTGGCCTGTGTGTTCTGTGCACACCACTTTTAATTGCTGAAATAAATATGTCTGTTTTCCATCCTCTCCTCACTTTCTCTCCTCTTCTCGCTCTCCTTTGCGGATATTGATCGGACTGAGCGCTTTGAGTACAAAGAGTTAAGGCCTGAAAGGCGAAACAGCCGTGATTTCAGAGAAGTCATGAAAGTTTAAAATGCCTTTTCTTTCAGCCTGGTCCAGGGAGACTTGTTCGCTGCTAGAGTGACCCCCGGGCACATTTGGAGATCCAATGGTTGAACCTTGCTCAGCCCACGTTGAACCAGTCAATACCTATTATTAGCTACTGCCTGCCCTTTGCTACAGGGCCTGATGAGCCAGAGAGAGAGTGAAAATACCTTCTGAAGGCCTAGAAGCAGTGGGAGCTGTGCCTGTTTGAGTGTGTGTGTGTGTATGTTTTATGGTTCACCAATCAAGAGCGGAAGTGTTAGCATGTCATAGACATGTGTAAGTTCAACAATTGTTATTTGTAGCGTGTGCGTTTTTTATACAAGCATGTGTGCAAGTATGTCTGTACATCATGTTATCAGGCTTGCGTATACTTTAAATGACTGAGCACATTGTGTTTCGTTTGTGTGCACTGTCGATCTGTGTTTTTTGTTTCTGTAGTTGATGGAGAACGTGTCCATTTTCATTTTCCAATGTCAGATGTTTCTTTTTTTGAATGCAAAGATGCCCCCGAGCGAATATTAAAAGAATCCACTGCAAAAAAATTAGATGGAAGATGTACGTGTGTTTAAGAAAAAAATATTTGTGTGTTAACTAATACATACTAAGAAGAACCTTCCTAGTGACAGATTTGGACCACTAAGGATGACTAAATCACAAATCAGGGAAAAACCCCATGTATTTGAATTTGTGACCTAATTATGTGAACATTTAATTACTCCATGTACATGGACTTTATAAAACAATACACACAAAAGCCAAACCATGCGATTTTCATGAAAGAATCACTAATTTACCGCTAAAAAACATGAATTTCAATAAGTACAACCTGGTAATATGAGTAGAATGAGTACAACCTGGTAATATTTTTCACTCATGCTTGGCCTTGAGTGACAAACAGTTAATAGGATACTGTATATGCCTGAATAATTGATTAATTAAATTACAGCACACTCGTAAATAATGTGTTGCTTGACAGATGTTATCATCCAGAAATGTATATTTTTTAATATGCCATCAAAATAACAAGGCAGATAATGATGATTCTTCATTTGACATCTTTTTTGAGAAAATAAATAAATAAAGGAAATTAACTGTCAATACAAAACACTACACATCTCCATTTGACATTTAATAAATTGATGATAAATTAAAGATAGCCTTATCTATAGGAATCTATGGTCATTTTCTATTTTATTCTAAGTTTTTGAATATATTTACTTAGACTAAAGCAAGTGATTTCAAAGAAGTGCGGTAGGGGCATTCACTTCAGGGTTTCTTCTATCGCAAACTAGCGTTATTGTGAAGTGCACTGTATTGTACCTTAACAGTGGCATGAGTAAAACAATGGATAGTGGGTGGGCAAATTATCTTAATAATTTTCCGAGTGCAGTATATGTTTCTTTTTTCAGATGTTTTTTTTTTTTTTTTTTTTTTTTAAATACGATCAGATGTGTGTGAATAACAAATGCTGCTACGACGCTATTTGGCTAATTGTAATACAAATAGAGATCAAACACTGGAATTACTTTAACAACACTAAAAATTTAAGAACGAATGTGTCACAACTGCAGCACACCTCACCGCTGTTGTGCTCCCCTTATACATGTCCTGTACTCTTCTAACATACTTCTCTGCCACTCCAGACTTCCACCAGTACCAGTACCTTAGAACCTCTCTGGGTACTCCGACAAAGGCTTTCTCTGGATCTACAAAGACACAATGTAGCGCCTTCTGACCTTCTCTGTACTTCTCCGTCAAGACCCACAAGGCAAATAATGCATCTGTGGTACTCTTTCAAGGCATGAAACTCTAGTGTTTATAGTGAAACTAAGTGTTTCTCACTTGTGTCCTAAGTCGAGCCTCCACTATTCTTTCCCATAACTTAATTGTGTGGCTCATCAACTTTATTCCTCTATACTTGCCACAGCTCTGCACATCATCCTTGTTCTTCAAAAAGGGGCACCAGCACACTTTTCCTCTATTCCTAAGGCATCTTCTCACCCGCTAGAATTCTGCTGAACAAATTGGCCAAAAACTCCACAGCCACCCTTCTGAGATGCTTCCATACCTCCACAGGTATGTCATCAGGACCAACTGCCGTTCCATTTTTCATCCTCTTTAGTGCCTTTCTAATCATCCCCCTTACTAATCATTGCTACTTCTTGGTCCAGCACACTTGCCTCCTCTCCGCTTCCTACTCTCTTGTTTTCCTCTTTCATCAAAGTATTCTTTCTATTTATTCAGCATACTACTGGCACCAGCCAACACGTTACAAAGATTACAAAGATTTGGCAGTTATGTGCTTATGTGAAATTCTTTTGGGTAATCAAAATAAAATAAATCCGACAATAAAACACCATGAAACAACATTTTTAATTCAAACTTTTTTGTTTTACGCACACAAATTGAAATATGTAAACCACAATAAAATAACTTGAAACACTGCACACAAATTTTTATTTGTAAAGGCACAATAAAATAAAACACTCAGGGCTCAGTCATGTGGTCTAGTCGCAGTGTTTTCTCAATGACTGGTGGGTCGGGACCCAAAATTTAAGAAATTACATGTATTCTTTTTTTTCCCACACGGAACATATTAGGTATATGTGTGTAGTTGTCTTATACTAGAAGTTTGGAAAGATAAAGAAAACGTTTTGTTTTTCATTTTGAATTTCCTTTAGCCACTAGCAATATCGCAAAGCAAAGCAATTTTTTTTTCTATAGCGCATTTCATACATAAGGTAACTCAATGTGCTTTACGTGACTAAAAGCCTTTAAAAATAAACAGGAACATATATTTTCAAAACCTCTTTCTCATTAGTTTGATGTAGCCTACTGTCAAAACTGGATCACGACTTTACAAAAAAATGGGTCAAGCGTCGTCATGGAAAAGTCGCCGTGAAGTAGCGGATAGATGTCAGCGATGTCTCCTCAGTCCTGTTGGTCTCCAAAAGGTCTGGGAGATGTCCCAAAGACAGAATTCACAGACAGAATTAGTTTCTGCGTTTCTGCGATGGCTCAGAAATGTTGGCGAGACGCCAAAATTTCTCCAATGATTTCAGTGCGATTACTTGGCGATGCGGCTAGTCTCCAGGAGACGTCACGGAGACAGTACTGCAACCAGCAGCGACTGAAGTTACCATTAGTTCGCCAACTAGTCTTGAGGCCAGTGATATCAGGGTCTTAGTCTTTGGACTTAGAAAAGCTAACATTCGCAAAATAACTGTGTCCTTGGGAACCTGCATGGAAGTTGCTTGCATGAGTCAGAGGCAACTACGTGTCATCAGTCATTTAATGCCATGTCAGTGTTAGGGTTGGTGGTGGTGTTGTGTGTCGTACTCAAATGCAGGAAAAGGAGCTAAGCGTTAAAGTGCAGGGCTGATAAAGGCTACTCTGGAACAACAGGAACCAGGTTTGGCGTGGGTTTTCCGGAGGTCAGCCAGGATGACTTGGTGAGGCCATTCTGGGCACTAGGAGCTTGGTTCTATCGGTCAGGAGGATGGCTGGCAAGCACATGGGACTCAAGGAGGCCATTCTGAGGGATGTCTCGGAATACCAGGCCCCGTGAAGTCATCTAAACCTTTCTGTGTGACAGCTGGGACACGAAGGCCAGCGGAGTAGTCTAGACCACACTCAGCTGAGGAGCAGTATGCAATGGTGATAGCTGCAGCAACACAGGAACCAGAGGACATGTTAACACACTCTTCCCGCTCGGTCGGACCCGAATGGAATTAAGGTTTGCCTAGGTAACAGGGAGGCTGACTGGACACAGATGAAAGTAATAATGAGACATAGGGAAGGAACACACCTGTGCGCAGTTGGAAAAAAACAAAAGAATCCACTGTAGAAAGTCTGAACAGAATCAACAGTCCAAACGGAAATGTGACACTCAAAATCTAAGACTTGGATATAAAATGCAAAATGCTAAAACATAAAGCGATAACTTCAAAGTTTATCTAGTCAAGGAGGTGTAAGAGAATAATTCTTAATCACATTGTTGATTGTGTGCAATCCTAGTAAGTACAAAAATGAGAAATACATTTTGTACCTCTTGTTACATGACCACAACAAAGCAGGGACATTTTGACTTCCCTTTAAGCTACTCATTTCCTCTCCAGTCTGAAGACCCCCTAAAGAAAGAAGTCAAGTTTGGCAGTGGTAGTGAGAAAGTGTGCCTTGACTGAACCAAATTTCCCCTCTCAAGACAATCTGTAACCGTTAACTGAGAGAGAAGCAATTACCGCACATCAGATGCCTCCGTGGATCATTCCTACACCCAACCTGTCACATCACAACACACTCGCCATTCAGCATGTCGACATAACGCCACCTGGAGCGAGGCCCACTGATAATGGATTAGGAAAGTCCAACTCACACCATGTCTGCCCCTGACACATGACACACACACATACATACACACACACACACACACACACACACACACTTAGACTGTTCGCACACTCTTTTCCTCTAATTGCCCAGGAATGAGTGCAAACATCCCGCCTAAAACAAACACCCTCCACTACCCTCTCTCTTGGCTAACCCTTGCTTCAGGGGCTCATCCGTCAGTCCTGTCCACTTGACTATGGTCATAAATAGGCAGATGAGGCAGGCAGGAACGTAGATGGGGACCCCAGTTGCACAGAAGACGGAGGGCCAGAGTACCCACTATGCTGCCTAAGTTTGGAGTGGAAGGAGCCAAATGTTTGTAAAACGTCTTTTACTCAATAGTGTTAATTTCGCCTTGTTGAGCTGTGTGGCTTGTCAAATGCAGCCTGTAAACACCTGAGAAACAACTTAACATCGTGAAGAATGCTAACACTGCATGTTTTGTGTCTGCTGTTAAGTTTTATGTGTGATTGTTCTTGTCTTAACATACTCTTGGCTTCAAGAAATGGTGGCAGGACAGGTGGAGTGCTGTGAATGTCCAACCAAAATCAGGCTTGAACAGGTGCTTAGGAGTTAATAAAAGTCGTCAACACCTCTACCAGGTGTTCGTCATACTAAAGTATCAAGACAAACTAATATATGTTGATAATTGAAAGTGTGAAAGGGACTTTCTAGCCAGTAATTCTTCAAAGCAATGATGCTCGAATATGTTCAAACTTCAAAAGTAATACAGTATACATGATATATACTGCCATATTTTTATATTCAGTTGGGAGTGTGAACTGGCTTAGTTGGTAAAGTCTGTTATAGTATGACAGGTGTGTGTGTGTGTGTGTGTGTGTGTGTGTGCGTGCGTGCGTGGGTGCGTGCGTGGGGGTCTGTGGGCGTGTGCGCACACGTACGCCTCTGTGTATCAAGTTGGAGGGCTCGGGTTCTCTTCTAGTTGTGATGTCGCAGACCGAGCCGTGAAGAGGCTCCCAGGCATCGCTCCATGTCACCAACACTTGAAATCACACACTCATTTGTCCTTCTCACACTACATCTTGCGTTTTCTTCAGTTTGAGGAGGTGAACGAATAGAGCAAATAAAAACGTACAAGGTTTGTGTGCATAATTGTGTTGCTGTCGCAGTCAACAATTCAGGCAAGTTTGGGTTGAGTAGCCATAAAAGGTTGAGGGATTTTAAGTGAGCAGACTACTTATAGTGTATTGCAAACAAATAAAGGGTCAATGAGTTTTAATGATCCTGATGTACAGTCCATCATCACAATGGACTTGAAATAATAATTTAATAAAAAAGACCAAAATGTGATTGTAGTGGAGATTTTCAGCTTTATTTTTAGAGGTTGTAACCTTTCGGGCTCGTGTGGCGGAGTGAAATAGACGAAAGGCATGTCCACTTGTGTTGGGATTTCACAAAATGCTCATTCCATTTATTAAGCCCTGTTGTACACCACCAATTTGTTCATAAATGAACATAAAGAGGATGCTACATTACCTAAAAAAGGAGCAACAATAAACCGAGTAAATATTGAATACCGGTTTTAAATGGTGATTTTATTTATTGAGGGGGAAAAAAAACTATTCAAAAATAGTCATACCTGGTCGTGTATGAAAAAGTAATTGCCCAATAAAACTAATAACTGGTTGGGCCACTGTTAGCAGCAACGACTGAAAACAACTTTACCATTTTTACAGTTAAAAGAAATGGGCGGGGGAGATGTAGATCCAGGTCCATCCTCCGCCTCGCCGTCGACAAACAGTTGCCATTCCGCAAAACATATGTCATAGCATGAAATGCTATAGAACAATTGTAAATTAAAACATATTCAGAGGAAACTAACAGATGTTGCCAAAGTGGTGGTATCTCGTCTTGCATTACCTTTGTATCGTTCTACCCATGTACCAATGTGAGAATAGTTTGGTCCTTGTATTTTTCTCAAAGGTCCCCCAAAGTCCACCAAACACACACAAACAATAAACAAAAAACAAACAAAAATACACACAGAAACCCAGTCCTGAGGATGTATTGCTAGGCGAGGAAGAAATGTCGCTCTTTCCATCGCTCTCTGGTGTGAGCGCATCCAGTCCTCCAGGGAAAATTTCATCCCTCTTAATCTTATTAGGGGGGAACTCATGTCTTGGCAGTCTGCTCCTCTGAACCTGTCCACAGTCATTACTGACCTCTGCTCCACAGCCATCTCCTTCCCTCCACTGTTCTTAATCCAGTCTCTTGTTGTATTGTCTTCTAGTGTATGCCTTGCTTTAGTCATATTTACAATATATTGTCTATTGTTTATCAGCGGTGGTATCATGAGTTTGAGAGAAATTTTCCGAATAAGTATCCAAATTTCACGCAAATCACCATCCAAGCATTTTCCGTACGCTTATCCTCACTAGGGTCACGGGCGTGCTTGACGCTATCCCAGCTATCTTTGGGCGAGAGGCGGGGTACATCCTGAACTGGTCGCCAGCCAATCACAGAGCTCATATAAGCAAACAACCATTCACACTCACATTCACACCTACGGATAATTTAGAATCTTCAATCAAGGAGGAGGGAGGAAACCGGAGTACCTGTAGAAATCCCATGCAGGCACGAGGGAAAATAGGCAAACTCCACCAAGGCGAGGCCAGGTTTGAACACGGGTCCTTTAGATGTGCAGATGTGCTAACCAGTCGGCCATCGTGCTGCCATGCAAATCACCTTTAGGCCAATTGTTTTTCTGGTTGGCAAATTTCAGTTGAAAATTCCATTGAATAAAAAAGAGAGTAAATAAAATGAATTAAATGTAAATTTCCAACAGCAAAGAGTTCACTGATGAGCAATGAGCAAATTAGTTGAAAAAACAAACGGTTCCAATTAAACCCACAACACATCAGCTATTTAAACTTAAAGTCAAGAACAAATAATGTACTTCATTGAACTTTGACCTGAGCTGTCGTGAATATTTTGTGACAGAATTAATTAAAAACCAAGAAAATTTAAATATAGGCTTAATAACAGAGAAACAAGAGACTGTAATTTACTGTAATTGTCAAGTATCATGTTGACGGATGTTTAAGATGGCTATACAATATTTTGCAATGGACGAATTAGAAAAAGAGTAATAATATATTGATTCATTTGTAAAAAACAACAGAGTTGCGAACAAAACATTTTATTCTTACTTGGTTGTGACAACTGCGATTGGCTACCGACCAGTCTGCCCCTCAGTCAGCAACCCAAATGAGGTCAAGTGATATATAAATTGGATGATTAGATGGCTGTGTTCACTTTGTCTTTACAAGTTGAAGTTGCGCATGAGGGTTAACTGGGAGCCAAACCAGCATACAACTAGTTTCTACTCTAACACATAGGTGTCAAACTCAAGGCCCGGGGGCCAGATGCGGCCTGCCACATCATTTTATGTGGCCCTTGAAAGCAAATCATGCTCGTTAACTTCCATGATTTTTGCTAAAATCTGTACCCAAATTCCAAATTGTCATAATAATAAACAATGATGTTGAGATGTTGCATTTTTCTGCTACCAAATCCTGCTACTACAGTAACTGAAACAATACTTGAACAAACTATTATCCTTGTCTTCTGATTTCAAAACTAGTTATCCCTCAATTTGTTGTGTAATGGTAATATTAAGATTTGGTGATTAAACATTTCACTGTTCTAACAGCCCTCTGAGGGAAATCATAACTACAATGCGGCCTGAGACAAACATGAGTTTGACACACCTGCTCTACCATTTAAATCAGTCAAGTTTCTCCCTGATCAATTCCTGGATTAAAAACTGTTACTTGGATCTTGTGCTCAGACAGTGTTGCCCCACTATATCACATAAGTTATTTTTTTTTTAATCGGTTTTAACAGTACACATACAGCATACATATGTACTGTAATGCACTGTTGCTGTAGTCGTTCATGTTGCAGCTTTTCATGCAGGCAGGGCGGGTTTGATGCCTAGCCAGTACCCAAATATCCAGCTCAGATTAAAAAAAAAATGGGTGAGTTGCATCAGGAAAGGCATCCAACATAAACACTGTGCCAAACAAATCATGCAATTTATTTGCTCTGGTGACCCCTGATGGAACAAGCGAGGGAAAGGAGTGCCACATTCGCCAATGCACTTCTCAGCCATTTATTGAACGCCGGGAGAATAATCAAACACAAACACACTTAGAGCACACTCACGGAGAAGCTGCTATCGGACACACCTCTCACCCCAGACACACATGCATATATATGGAAAATTCATCCTGACGCCCTAACCCTACTCTCAAAATGTGTGGTCCCGTGTGTTGCAGGGCACAGCCCTGGAGGATATTTCTGAACACTCTCCAAGCTGCTGAGACAGAAGCTAACTCGTCGTTGCAGCATGGCTAGTTCCATAGACCCTCCTGATATCGGAAATCCGCCACCATCCTTCAAAACTGGCCTTTGGAACTACTTAGGTTTTAGTTTAAAGTATGTGCCAGATGGCAAGCATGTCATGGAGAAATGTACAATGGTATGTCGCAAATGTCACACAATGCTTAACTACGTTGGTGGAAATACAACAATCATGACCTCACATTTACGCCGACATCACCCCAATAAGAAAATAAGTGCGAGATAAAAACAAGGAGCAGGTATCCAACAAACTTTACCCAACATATTTGGAAAAAATGATTCAAACAGGCCAGAATAAATTGACCGGGCTCTTCCAACTTTTATTGCTGTCTGCATGCGACCTTTTGCTAACTTGGGAACAACGCTGAGTTTCATAACATGCTGTGGCGTTAATAAGATTCCTTCGTGAACCTCGCTGTTGCTCTGACCTCAGACGGCTGGACGTCGAGAGCTATACAGAACTACTTGACTTCAGGCACTACACTGTATGACTGCGGAATGGGAGATGAAAAGCAACATTCTTCAGACACACCTCCTCGACAGTCACTACTGATTTTATCCAGAAGTCTGACATAAGTTGTGGAGGTTAGTGTGACCAAATGTACAGGTACATCTCAATTATTTAGAATATGGTGGAAAAGCAGTTGGGAAACTAATTTTCAGAGGGCAAATTCCTGCCTAATTTCTACATTAAAAATAATTGTCTTGATTGTTTGTTACATAATATTATAGTCTCTAGAGATAATTTGGATTTTCACTTGCTGTAAGCTATAATCGTCAAAATGATACAAACAGTATATATGAAAAATATGAAATATTTCACTCAGTGTGTGTAGTGCGTCTCAATGAGTTTCACTCTTTGAACTACCCAAATCTTTAATTTGTTGAGATGTAGCTGTAACTAAACCTGTGGCTACCTGTGGGTGGCGTGGCACAGATGGTAAGAGTAGACCCTGCAACGGGAGGTTCGCCGGTTCGTAGTTCCCACCTAAGTGCATGTTTTGCTTGCATCCCTGGGCAAGACACTTAACCCACATTGCCCATGAATGAATGTGGTTTGATGTTTGATGTTTGGTAGTGGTCGGAGGAGCTGTAACCGCAGAATAGCGGCCACTTTTCCGCCATGTGTGTATAAATGACAGATTTTGGTGTGGGATGTATCCCAACATAAATGGGGGTTCACTGCATCTACTAATATGACTTTTTTGAGCAGAAAATCAACTGAGTGACAGTCAATGTCACTGTCAAGTAACATTGATTTGACTGGTGATATCCTATGTCCTCCATTGCTTCACTGCAATAAAATACATATGCTTCACTGCAATAAAACAAATCTACATACAAATCTAAAAATAAGTAAATACTAAATTGACAATACGCCAACTTCTAAACAAACATGAAACCGCATTTTCCTATAAACTACAGAGAAAACCTGCATAGTTTAGATGATATGATCAAAAACTGTTATTAATATACAGTATGTTAAAAAGATGCCTTGTAGGTAGTAAAATCACGAGTGGTTATCAAAGTTACATTGTAAATGTACACTGAGCCTACCTTTCATCCACACCTGAGGGCTTAGCTAGTACTGAGAATGGCCAACATTTGGCATGTTTTGTGAGTGTGCAACATACTGTATGTGTGTGGTTGGAGGTCCTTTCCTGTCACTTCAATGTTCTTTACCTGCTGGATGAGATGATGATCGGTCCCCTGTGCACTGCTTGCAGCCTGCTGGATGACAGCATCTAACTGAGCTGATAAACACCGACGCTCCACAACCCGGTTGGCCGCAGCCCTGACAGTGACTGAACTGGCCTCAAATCGCCTTTGACAGGGAGCAATGTCAATACACCTACCACACATGCACACACAAACAGGCACACAAACACACGTACCTTGAGATTCACGTAAAAGCACACAGAGAAGTCATATTATGTGCTCCAAAGTATTCAGATGTTCTGTTAATAAATATAAGCAATGGTTCAAATATGATGCAAGGTTAAAATGAACAGTATTGATGTTTGGAAAACACACTTCTTTTTCTCCTCCATGTTCCTACACATTTTGCACACAGGTTCGAAATGTCCAACCCTATTCTAGCAGAGGTAAGCTGACATCACCTCAAAGGCATGCGTGTCGAGTCACTTGTGAATGTTTGATGGTGATTTGTGGTTCAAAAGATCAACTTGAACAAGGTTCACGTGAGATAAGGTGTAACTGACCACCGCTGTTTACACAGGCATTTAACAGAGCCCCGGGGAGTGAAAGACATACCAGAGCTTAAAAAAAAAACACTTGGGCCAAACAATATATGATGGAACCTGCAGTGTCAACTACAGTATATAAAATACTACAAAAGGTTTTGAACTAAGCGTAAGCAATTGACTTGCTTTACATTATGTTCATACTGTACTGTATGTCTGAGTAAAACATTTTTTGAAAATAACCAAGTGCAATGCTATGCCTAAAATGCTAATTGTTTCTTTCTGATTGAAACTTCGAAGACCCTGTAAATAAAAAAATTAATGTTTTGTAAATTTGACACACCACAAAAAGTGTGTTGCTAACCACCCTGCCAAGTTTGAATGGTTAAAAAAAATCAAGTAGTGTTTATAAAATGAGGCTTCAAAATCTTGAAAAATCTACCTTTTGTCTCCATTCTCAAAGGCTGTGGACGTGTCCACTGAATGCACTGAAATCACCCCCCGCTCAACTGTTAACTATTAATCAAAAACAACTTCTGTAAATAGCAGTGCATACAGGCACTATGAAATTGATGGCATCTTTCATTATGCAAAATCACCTTAAGAGGCTGAGCTTAGTTAAATGTCACTGCAGAGGCCGATGCTGATTTTCAGCTCTCCATCAACATGGCTCTTCACAAAATCCACCTCTTCTTCATCTCCTCATTTTTAGGGCATTTGTGTGGTGTGCACCTAGGTATTCTGTAAATTGTGGCATCCATGGACGATGCACATGTGGTGTGTAGGCATAGCAAGCCAGCTAAGTGCATGCTGTAGTGGTAGATATTACATAGTGGGAGAGGGGGTGGAGGCCCATTCTGGTCGTCCAACTCCGCAATATCTCCACAATTTAGTACTACAGACTTCTGTCTTTGCACATTTTCAGCATGTTTTCAGAACAGCAGTGCTAGGCTCTCAAGCAGTCTGCAGCCACCTGCCAAAAAAGGGTTAGGGTTATGTCGGTGCACATTCCCAGTCATCGAATTCATGTTAATCCACAGATTGAACAGAAGGCAACTGGACTTTTTGGTTGTTGAAGGCGTTTTATCTTTTATCCAAAATAGTAATTCACTTTGTCTTTTAGCCTTTTGTCAAAACTTTAATACGACTTTTGCTGTGTTGT
Organism: Phycodurus eques; assembly: GCF_024500275.1. Classification (NCBI taxonomy): domain Eukaryota; kingdom Metazoa; phylum Chordata; class Actinopteri; order Syngnathiformes; family Syngnathidae; genus Phycodurus; species Phycodurus eques. Next base: position 23,799,550 of record NC_084535.1, read on the forward strand.
AGTTTAATGAGGTACATCTGGTGAAAGGGAGATTTTTTGTCAAGACTACCTTATGTGGGTTCAGTTAGGATCTTCTTACAAAGACACACTGACAGAGACGAAAACAATGTTTCAAACAGTGGGCACTCCTAAAATGGAATTAAATTAGTATAAAACAGACTGAGTATAAAACCAAATGAGCAATACCAAATGGAATCCGATATCCGATATCCGTCTGATATAGCCGATTGTCCGTTAAAATAAAGCACTTTTTTTAGGCCATATGCATACATCCATCCATCCATTTTCTGAGCCGCTTCACCTTACTCGGGTCGCGGGCGTGCTGGAGCCTATCCCAGCTGTCATCCGGCAGGAGGCGGGGTACACCCTGAACTGGTTGACAGCCAATCGCAGGGCACACAGAAACAAACAACCATTCGCACTCACAGTCATGCCTACGGGCAATTTAGAGTCTCCAATTAATGCATGTTTTTGGGATGTGGGAGGAAACCGGAGTGCCCGGAGAAAACCCACGCAGGCACGGGGAGAACATGCAAACTCCACGCAGGCGGGGCCGGGGATTGAACCCGAGTCCTCAGAACTGTGAGGCTGATGCTCTAACCAGTCGTCCACCGTGCCGCTCATATGCAAACATATCATACAAAATTATCTTTTTGTAGTTTTTTTCCCCTCGTCTAACACGTCCAGTACAGGACAAAGTTATTGTAAATAAATATAAAAAAAGCTTGAAAATGTTTGAACTTTTCACATTTTATCCAAACTTACCACGTCAGTGTGCTTGGTCATGCTGACATTGTTCACCCACAATATTCATCATAGGCGAGATGCTTTCATGAGCCTTGAGGAATTTGTGTGCATCCTAGTTCCAAATTCATTGCCAAAGGCAAACGGCTTGACAAAAAAAAAAGAAATCTTACTGTACCAAAGATAGCATGTTCCAATACTCCAGAGACTTGTGTTTTGTATTCCACAGTGCCAATGCCACCATGCTGCTCTCTCTCTCTCTCTCTTTCTCTCTCTCTATCTTGCTTGTTCTCTCTCTCTCTTAAAAATTACGGTAACCATCATCACATGGCCGCCACGTCAATGCCCTACATTCAACATGACTGCGACGTAAGCACGGGAGGCACATCTTTTGGAATGTGATCGAGTAATATTTAATATATCTGTGATGCGGAAATCTGTCAGTCCCATTCTCTGCCTGTATTGCGCCACAACGCCAGTAACCCGACAGTCCGTTTTATTCGATATCCCGTTTCATCTGGGTTTGTTTTATCGAGGTTCCACTGTACAAGCATAGTTGGTAGATTGCGGATCGAACGGGAGTGCACCTTTGAACTTCTGGGACTTCGGCAGCCCCTTCCTATCATGGCCCATCACGGATACAGGGATAGACTGTAAGAAAGGTTAATAAAAAAATGGCCAAAATCCCATGGCACATTACTGCCGTGGCTGCCAGGAACATAGTGTAAACGTAACTTACATGATCCGCTTCCGCATCTCTTTGCATGGGCAATAAAGCTTTCAACTGTATTTATACATGCAAACCTTAAGTAAATCAGGCCAAAAGTTTGTTACTAAACATTGGTACTGAGAGTTATTTTTGTCATGACTGTTTTGTACCTTTGCTCTTTATCATAACAAAGTGAACAGAGCTGTGTGGAAAGTAAACAGCCAATATTCAGAATCAGAAACTGAATCAGAATCATCTTTATTTGCCAAGTATGTGAAAAACACATGAGGAATTTGTTTGACAACGGACAAAAAGATGCAGAGTCATCTAGCAATTAGAGCAGTTTGAAATGATGAATAGAACAATAGTTCGGTGTAATGACCATTGTGCAAAGGGCGCAGAGACTTCAGGAAATGCGTGCAGTTTAAAGTGAGTCGTGTGATAATCTGGGACAATGTCGATTGTGCAAATGTTGCAGATGCTACTCAGGCACATGAGTGGCCAGTATTGGTCAACAACAGATATGCAAATAGTGCAGCGTGGCGAGACTATTACAGTGAGTGCACAAGTAATATATAATTGGCCCGACAGAGATGTGAAAACAAACTCAAGACAAAATTGGCAGCATGTTGCAATGGAATTGTAAGTTAACTGTTTAAGAAGTTAATGGCAAGGGGGAAGAAGCTGATGGAATGTCTGCTTGTTGTAGTTTGCATTGATCGTTGGCGCCGACCTGAGGTAAGGAGCTGGAAGAGGTGGTGACCAGGATGTGGAGGACACAAGAGGATTTTGCATGCTCTTCTCTTAGTTTTGGCAGCATGCAAGTCCTCAAGGGTGAGTAGAGGAGTACCTTTTCAGCAGTTTTGATTGTCCATTGCAGTCGGAGTTTGTCCTTTTTTGTAGCAGCACCAAACCAGACAGCACTGATTCGATGACTGCTGTGTAGAACTGCCTCAACAGCTCCTGTGGCACGCTGTGCTTCCTCAGAAGTTGTTGTTGATCTCCCACTTCAGGTCCTGAGAGACTGTAATTCCCAGGAACTTGAAGGTCTTGGCAGTTGACACAGGGCAGTTGGACAGCGTGAGGGACAGCTGTGGCGAAGGATGCTTCCTGAAGTCCACGATCATCTCTACAGTCTTGAGCGTGTTCAGCTCCAGGTTGTGTCGGCCGCTCCACTTCCTGTCAATACACAGACTCGTCACCGTCTTTGATGAGGGCGATGACTGTGGTGTCGTCTTCAGACTTCAGGAGTTTGACAGCCGGGTGCGTAGAGGTGCAGTCGTTCGTCTAGATAGAGAAGAGCAGCAGAGAGAGGAAACAACCTTGGGGCGCCCCGGTGCTGGTTTTGTGTGTAGATGAGGTGGCGTCCCCCAGCCTCAGCTGTTGAGTCCTGGAGTTTGGGGATGATGATGTTGAACACAGAGCTGGAGTCCACGAACAGGATCCTTGCGTTGGTCTCCACTCCGACTGGGACGATGGTGGAGCGTTTGTAACAGGATGGTACTTCACACAGAACCAGAGATCTATTAAAGATCTGTGTGAAGGCTGGAGCGAGCTGGTCTGCGCAGACTTTGAGGCAGGATGGGGAGACAAGGTCTGGGCTTGTGCTTTGTTAATCTTTTGTTGTTTGAAGATGCGTCTCACATCCTGTTCGTGGATGGTCAACGCAGAAGTCAGAAGTGTGATGGTGGTCAGTGATGCGGCTGGGTGGGTTTTAGGTGTGAAAGTCTCCTTTTCAAATTTGCAGTAGAAGGTGTTCAAGTTGTCGGCTAGTCTTTTATTGTTCTCAGCTTGGGGGGTTGGTCGCTTGCAATTGGTTAACGATTGTAATGCATGCCAGACTGATTTAGAGTAGTTACCGGTAAACCTGTTTCTAACTTTACTGCATAGTTTCTCTTTGCAATGTAAATTTCTTTCGTCAGCTGGTTTCTAGTGCGGTTATACAGTGCCCTGTCCCCACTTCGATATGAATCCTCTTTAGCCTGACGAAGTTGCTTAAGTTTGGCAGTGAACCACGGTTTGTTGTTATTGAACGTGTAAAATGACTTTGTCGGGACACACACCTCTTCACAGAAACTGATATAGGATGTGACAGTGTCCGTATATTCATGCAGGCTGCCAGCTGAATTTTCAAAGACACTCCAGTCTGTGCAGTCAAGACAGCCCTTTTCTTACTATTTTCCCCATCGGCTTCTCGCATTTAAGTTCTTGACTGTATGTTGGTATTAAGTGAATTAAGCAGTGATCAGACGCGCCCAGAGCTGCAAGAGGTATGACACGGTATGGCTTATTTAGCGTAGTATAGCAGTGGTCTAAAATTTTATTTTCCCTGGTAGGACAGTCGATGTGCTGCTTGTATTTAGGGAGTTCGCGGTTGAGTTTAGCTTTTAAAGTCCCCAAGAATAATGAGGGTTGAGTCTGGGTGTTTTTTTTAATTTCGTTTCCTTGTTCAGCGAGCGTTAGCAGTGAGGCGTACGTGTTAGCTTGAGGCGGAATGTAAACACGGGCGAGAATGAAAAATGCAAATTCACGCAGCGAGTAGAATGGCTTACAGTTCAAAAACAGCAACTCTAAATGCGTGTTGCAGTGTGTGCTGAGCTCCGTTATGTCCGTACACCATTTTTCACTGATATAGAAGCATATCCCGCAACCTTTTGTTTTCCCCGATAACTCCCTGAGGCGGTCTGCCCGGTGAAGATCAAAGTCCGGAAGCATTACGCCGCCATCTGGGACACCCTCACAAAGCCATGTCTCCGTAAAGCACAGTGCAGTGGAACGTCCAAAGTCTTTGCCAGAAGATGCACCTCGTCCTGTTGGGTAGTGAGCATAGATTTGCGAGGTGATTCGACGGGAACGCCAATCTGTATCCTCTCTTGCAGAGCTTAACTTGGATGCCAGCGCACTTCCCCCTTCGTCACCTACTTCTCCATGCGCCATAGACCGCAGCCGCACCCCTGGTGAGTAACTCGGGGGGTAAAAAACTGTGCGGATTTGCGAAAGTTGGTGAAAGAAAGTCTGGGGTAGTCTTCCCTTGTGTAAGTGAGTCGTGTAACGTCTTCAAAGACAAATGAAAAACACAAACATAGACAACACTTGAGAGCACATAACTGAGGTATCCACACGGATAAGTGCCATCTTGTAATGGGCAATAGTGTGAGATGATGCATGAGTTGAAGGTGCAACAGTGTATTGTTTTCATGCAAGCATTAGTGAAATTATTTTCTTTGAGTTGTTGATCCCAGTTACTGACAGTGTATTGTTTTACTCACCTGACTTCGATGCAGCACAGGTTCAGTTCCTGTGTGTATGTATGTACTGTATATGTGCCCTGTGATTGCCCTGGTGATCAGTCCAGTGTATCGTCTGCCTTTTCCCTGAAGCTAGCTGGGCCATGCTTCAGCTCCTTGTGGCGTGAACAGGAGTAGTACAGTACAGAAGATAGATGGATGGTTGGAGAACTTATTGATCAAAAGGTAAGCAATTATAGAGGTGGAGACAAGGTCAAGAGACAATATCTTTTTTGCCTGCTTTAAAATATGTGCAAATATGTCTGACCTAATAAAAATAATATAATTTTTAAACATGGTGCCCCGATCTCCTCTGACTTCCGTAAAACACTCTTCTCAGATTTAATGAAGACTCTAAAATGACCAAAAGGTGAAGATGTGAGTGTAAATGTTTTTTTGGTGTGTACGTGTATACAGTGTGTGCATTACAATTGATTCAAAACCAGTCCAGGGAGTATTGTGTCTCTCGCTCAAAATCAGCTGGGATAGGGTCATTCAGGCTCACCCTCGACCAAAATGAGAACAAGCAATATATATGGATGTCCTTATACTCAGACAGGTTGCGCATGCAGATAGATTAAACAACCTCAATTTTCCTTTTGTCATATTTTACATGAAGTTTGAATAGAAAGTTTCCACTCTGAAATCATTTTAAATGCCTGGGAAGTCTCTTTATTTTCCTTGTCTTCATAAAAGTCTTTTCCTTATGCCACGTAAACAGTGGGAACCTGGGCTGCTCGTTTAATGTGGTGCAAGTTTTTTATCACTCAGTGAGATCAAGAGCTGCATAAGCGCAGGGTGAACAAGAGCCTCTTGCCAACTTTAATGGAACGCTTCCCTGCAGAGTACAGAGGACCTTGCCAAAATACACACACGTACCTAATCAAGACATTATCTTCATTTAGGTGTGCAAGGTTGTGCGTTTGATAATGTGTGCATGTGCGCATGCACACACACACACACACACGCACACACACACACAAGTGATGGTCCTCCTCAATACTCCATTTAAAGTAACAATATCAAAGAAATGTGAATGAATGATTGCTAATGTAATTATACACATCAATGTTGTTTTTACACTCCTCAACAAAGGTCATGCATGGAATATTTCAGCATTTAAATGAGCTTTGCTGTCACCAATGAGCAATTAAGCTTGCAGCAGAAAGGACCACATCAGGCACAAATCTAAATTCACTTGACACAAATCAGTGCTTTTGCATGATGTGTGAACTACAAATTGCAATTTCCTCAGAGATTTCACAGCAATGCTAAGCGATGCTGTTTGCCGAGCTGAATAACAAAAGGAAGAAATGAATTGAGGACTATACATAACACTTACAGCACCAGTCAACAGTTTTGTAATTCAGTTGAAGGACTGTCTCTTCAGTGGTATGGTATAATACATATGAGTGGAAGAATAGCATAATAACAAATTATATTACATTGAAAAAAAATATTTAAAGTTCTAGTAGGACACCAAACAGATTATGCTGTACAGTGGAACTGTCAGGTGTGCGTCCAAACGCTGGTAATGATTCCACACCAAACTCAACAAATGGATCCCGCTTTACAGATTTTATTGCACAGAAAAAAGGACGAGAGCATGAATTAATAAAAAAAAATACAAAGACAATGTGACAGAAGGTCGACGTGAAAAATAACAAATGACTACTACAACGAAGGAAGATGGACAGAGTGCCACGGGAGGAAGATACCAATAATAATTAGCAATGCTAAACAAAAGCCTGCGCAAGGCTATAATACAAGTAACAAAGAATCACAGTCGTACTTACATACAACGGACGATGAGAAGAAACTACTGGCTGGACTAGCAAACGTGGGGGAAAAAAAGTACGAGAATCAAAATACTGAGGCAATGACAAGAAGCAAGAAAACAATTACTCTGCGTCTTCCGCTCGTGTGTCCTGCAACTAAATGTCCAACTGATGATGATAGCCAGAAGGTGCCAACCAGGAGACTCCACCCATCACACTTCCAGGTAACTGCAGCAAAAGGAAAAAACAGCCAGCAGAGGGCAGCAATAAAACAGGATTGTGACAGTACCCCCCATCCCTTAACGGATGCCCCCTGTTGGCCTACTTGGCTTTTTAGGATGGAGAGAGTGGAAGTCGAAGATAATGGTGGGATCCAGGAGTGGGGGACTCATTAACGCTTCTCCGGACCGTGTCCTTCCCAATCAATCAGGTACTGCACACCCCTGCCCCTCCTTCTGGAATCTAAAATAGACCTCACAGTAACGATCGGCTCACCATCGATCAGAGGTGATCGGAGGATGTGGCACCACTGGAGGACTGAGCAGGCTGGAGGAAACGGGCTTCACCAAGGAAACGTGGAACACCGGGTTGACTTTAAATGACGGCAAAAGTTTGTCTTTCAACAATAATTCCAGATGCATCGCCTACAAAAAATGTTGAATCCCAGGAACCAAATGCTTCTGTGATGTAGGAGAAGGCTATTTGACCACAGCCTGGACCTTGGCTGGATCAGCTCTCAGCTGGCCCTTTTCTACAATGAACCCCAGAAACTGAAATGGCGACGAGTGGAATCCACATTTCTCAGCCTTATTCGAGTAGCGGTTGCAACACCAGACAGTCATGTTTCTGGTGTTCCTCAAGAGTTTTGGAAAAAATAAGTATATAATCCAGGTAAACAAAGCACTGGCCAATCATGTCACAGAGAACATAATTAATTAAGTTTTGAAAAATCGTGAATGCATTTGTCAGTCCGAATGGCATTACCAGATATTCAAAGTGGCCCATGGAAGTGTCAAAGGCGGTCTTCCACTCATCCTCTTCTCTTATTTTTACCAAATGATAAGTGTTGCACAGGTCAAATTTTGTGAAAACGGATGTGGAATGTAGGGGAACAAAAGCAGAGTCCATGAGAGGCAACGGATATCTATTATTTATTGTTATGTCATTGAGTCCCCTGTAGTCAATGCACGGACAAAGAGTTTTATCTTTCTGGTCGGTGGAAAAAAAAACCTGCTCCAACTGGGGCGGCACGGTGGCCGACTGGTTCGAGCGTCAGCCTCACAGTTCTGAGGAGCGGGGTTCAATCCCCGGCCCCGCCTGTGTGGAGTTTGCATGTTCTCCCTGTGCCTGCGTGGGTTTTCTCCGGGAACTCTGGTTTCCTCCCACATCCCAAAAACATGCGTGGTAGGTTAATTGAAGACTCCAAATTGCCCGTAGGTGTGAATGTGAGTGTGTACCCCGCCTCCTGCCCGATGATAGCTGGGATAGGCTCCAGCACGCCCGCGACCCTAGTGAGGAGAAGTGGCTCAGAAAATGGATGGATGGATGGATGCTCCAACTGGAGAGGTTGATAAAGGAATGAGCACTGATGCCAATGACAACAAAATAATTCCTTCAGGCCTCTTTATACTCCCATGCTTCCGTGGCCGACAGCGCCCATATTGCATCATGTGACCGACGTATTGGGCCACTAACCCTAACCCCTATGCATCACTTGACGCGCACACAGCAAAAATTGTTGCTGCACGTAGAATGCCGCGGAGATCATCTCTCGTGATTGGTCCGTTTTATTCACAGGCTGTGATGACATACTCAGCTTTCCCCTTGGTTCCACATACCACCTACACTGCCGACTTCTTGATCGATTTTGCAGCATAATTAAACATATCATCTGGTCATCTAGGTCCATTTGTTCTAGCAGACAGTTTCACTGGTCGACATTTTTGTTGCTTTGTTCCTTGTTCCGGAAAGGAAAGTAAAAACGGCTACCGGAAATGGCCATAAAATGCAGAGGAAACTCCACCCTGTGGTGTACTAGCCAATACCAGACGTAGCGACACCACCGACTTGGAAGAGAACCGCAGCACATTTTCAAAACGGCGCGTGGGTTGCGCTGGAGTATAAAGGCAAACTGCGCGCGGGATAGCCGCAGTGACGTCAGCGCTGTCGCTGCCCGCGCAAGTATAAAGAAGCATTTAGAGGCGTCTTGTTCAGGTTTAGAAACCTGATAAAGTCTAGTACTGGGAAGTGGAACGCTGGGAACTAGCTTGATGCTGCATTGATATGGGCAATGTGAAGAAAGAGATTGGGCCCTATCCTTTTAAAAAAGACAAGCATGAGGTCATGGTATTCAGCAGGTACCAAAGACAGACAGAGAATGAGCCTGGATGGTGGAACCTCAAAATACAGGAACTAAGGAAAGAGGTTGGATAAGAAGTGGGACACAGAGAGGACAGAGGAGAAAGGAATACATGGAGATGCGACATAGGGCGAAGGTTGAGGTAGCAAAAAGGCCAAACAAGAGGCATATGATGACATGTATATCAGGTAGTGCTGGAGAGATGTAAATAATACTTTGAGGAGTTGAAACCATACTGCAGCAACAGTATGGTTTCATGACCAGAACCACAGAGTACCACAGATGCATTATTTGCCTTGAGGGTCTTGATGGAGAAGTACAGAGAAGGAGCTACATTGTGTCTTTGTAGATCTAGAAAAGGACTATGACAGAGTACCCAGAGAAGAACTGTGGTACTGCATGCTGAAGTCTGGAGTAGCAGAGAAGTAGGTTCGAATAGTTCAGAACATGTATGACAGCAGCAGAACAGCAGTGACGCATGCTGTAGGTGTGGAAGATGACTTTAAGGTGGAGGTGGGACTGCATCAGGGATCAGCAATGAGCCCCTTCCTGTTTGCAGTGGTGATGGATAGACTGAGTGATGAGGTTAGACTGGAATCGCCATGGACCATGATGTTCGCAGATGACATTGTGACCTGCAGTGAAAGCAAGGGGTAGGTGGAGGAACAGTTAGAAAGGCGGCAGCATGCACTGGAAAGGAGAGGAATGAAGATTAGCCAAAGTCAGACAGAATATTTGTGCATAAATGAGAGGGGTGGAGGGGGGAAAAGTGAAGCTACAGGGAGAAGAGATAGCGAGGGTGGAGGACTTTAAATACTTCAACAGTGCAGAGCAATGGTGAGTGTGGTAAGGAAGTGAAGAAACGGGTCCAAGCAGGTTGGAACGGGTGGAGGAAGGTGTCAGGTGTGTTAATGGGACAAAAGAGTCTGCAAAGATGAAGGGCAAATTTTATAAGACAGTGGTGAGGACAGCTGTGATGTATGGATTAGAGACAGTGGCACTGAAGAGACAGGAAGCAGAGGTGGAGGTGGCGGAAATTAAGATGTTGAGGTTCTCTCTCGGAGTGACCAGGTTGGATAGGATTAGAAATGAACTCAGAGTTCAAAGTTAGATGTCTTGGAGACAAAATTAGAGAGAGCACACTTTGATGGTTTCGATACGTCCAGAGGAGAGATAATGAGTCTATTGGTAGAAGGATGATGAGGTTGGAACTGCCAGGCAAGAGAGCTCAAGGAAGACCAAGGAGGAGGTTGATATATGTAGTGAGGGAAGACATGATGGCAGTTTGTGTTAGAGAGGATGATGCAGGAGATAGGCTTACATGGAAAAGGATGACACCCCTAACAGGACAAGCCAAAAGGAAAACAAGAATCCCGAAGACAGATTTATCAATCACATCCGGCAAAGACTCTTTCAGAGTAGAAATGGTGTTCTGCAAGCTGTTAGAATGACAAAATACACTCCAATTTAGAATTTTGGGAACCTGCCAATGAATGTACAGATTGTGATCTTCAAGCCAGGTTAAGGCCAGGACCATGGGAGCAGATTGTGCCAGCATTACAAAAAAACATCCGGACTCATGATGATTGCAAGATAAAATCAACCCCAACAATTCCGTCTCATCCGTAACCACAGCGAGAAAATCCCTGTTGAGGTGGAGCACCTCCATAGCCTCATCTATTTTAACAAGAGGACACCCAAGTCCCTTTACGACAGAAAAGTCCACAAAACAGTCATCAGCTCCAGAATCCACCAAAGCTGTATCCTCCATGTTGTTACCATTCCTAAAATAATTCCTGGGAGTTGAAGTCTCTTACAATCAGCACTTCCCAACTGTCTTAGAAGCCACAGGATGCTCACAGTTTTTAACTGGATGCTGTGAGGTTGAAGGGTAAGAAGGTGGTGCCGTCGAACCTCTTTGCTGAGCGGGAACCATCGCCAAGATCCTGGCAATCTGGGATGGTCTCACCGGGCAGGTGGCTATCCAATGACCAGGTTGCCTGCAGTCAAGACATAGTACATACATATATCCTTAGTAGTGAGCCGTCCTCCCTGAGTTGCATAGCCTCGTCCCCCTGCAAGGTCTGCATGCTCTGAGCCGATGGTGAAGTAGGAATGTCTCCCGGATTGCTGATTACAACTGCGGGTCGCCCTGTCGTCGTAACGCTGCTGCCGCTTCACCACCTGTCACAACATGGAGAGGTTCTCCCAGCCGGCTGCAGCAACTTCCTGAATCTCCCTACGGACATCTCCGGTGACAGACAGATGACTTGACACGAAAAGGATGATGAAGATGGGAAAAGGACACAGGTGAAAAATGTCTTCCACGTCGGCGAAGCACCCCCTGACTCCCTGCCGCACATTCAGCCACTGGATATGTTGACACACGTTTGATTCTGCACAAACACTATGTTGTAGCTTATCACATTTATTAAACCATCAAAAGATAGACTAATAGTTGAAAGAAGAGGTTTGCTACAGAATCAGGACGTGGGAGTAATACAGTATTTTAGATGCTCGCTTATTTGAACTGCCGGTGAGAGGCACAAACGTACGCACGTATACCACCTGTATACATTTTGGCCACTGGTGTCAGGGCTGCTGTTTCAGCACCCTGAGTCCAGCCCGTGTGTGTGCGTGTGTGTGTGAGTGTTTGTGTGTGTTTGCAGGGTTGACGTCTTGGAGTCTAGCTGCTGCACCTTGTCATCCTAATTACACCTGACTCCTCTTAAGACACGTCACTGATGGTGTAGTGGTACACTCGCCAGACTTTGGTGCAGGCAGCGTGGGTTCAGTCCCCACTCAGTAACGGTGCGAATGTGAGTGTGAATGGTTGTCCATCTCTATATGTTCCCTGCGACTGACTGGCGACCAGTTTAGGTTGTAGTCCGCCTTTCATCCAAAGTCAGCTGCGATAGGCTCCAGCGCCCTGCGATCCTAACCAGGATAAGCGGTCTTGAAAATGGATGGAAATGGATGGATGCTCTTAAGATGCTGTGGGACTCCAACTCCTCGCCAGACTATCAACGCTCTACGTCGAGTTTGTAGCCTAGCCACCTTGCCTATCTTTTTGCTTCCTGAAGACCGAGTGAGTTACCTCTACCTAATTTGTGTTCCTTGTCCCCAGTCTTCCATCTGCCCTTGCTCCCTGCAAACCAGTGCTCACCTCTTGCGGCCCACCGATAATACGGACTCCTACCCTGCCAGACCAGTCCTCGTTGGAACCCTGCCAATCCCGGATGTAGTTCTCGGAGTTCCTTTGTTCGCTTCCAAGCTGCAATAAATCCTTATACACAAACTCACCTCCATCTAGGGTTTTGTCGCCCTTTTTAGTCCAGTGTTCACTTGTGTTTGAACAGCAACCGCAGTCGTACTCCACCGAAAACGCTAAAATTGCCTACCTCATCGCCTGTCTCCGGGGTACAGGGCTCTCGTGGGCCACGGCGTAATGGGAGAAACGGTCAGCGTCATACTCTTCTTTTTCCATGGAGATGAAAAAGATTTTCGGGAGGGAGGCCGCTAAACGGCTGATGTCACTCCGACAGGGCTCTCGCAGTGTGGCTGAATTTGATCACTTTTTGGACTCTCGCTGCAGAGAGTAACTTTAATGATGAGGCGCTACAGGAAGTTTTCCGGGGGGCCCTAAATGAGTCTCTTAAAGACGAATTGTCCTCCAGGGATGAGCCAAACTCCCTAGATCAGCTGATTGATTTTTATATCAGACTGGATTGTCGGAGGGAACGCAACTCGAGGTCAAAGACTCTGCCTACCCCGCTTCCTTCTCCACAGCACTCCACTCTCAAATCCTCCTTTGAGCCGCAGACTTCGTCACCAGCCCCGCTTCCCGAGATAGATGAACCCATCCAACTTGGCTGAACAAAACTCTGATTTGGAGAAAACACGCAGGAGAACCACAAATCTGTGGTTGTATTGTGGATAGGCGGGCCACTACATCGCAAACTGTCCCACACGTCCATCAAACTGACAGACTCGCCAATAAAGGAGGAGTTGGTGAGTCAGAATGCAAGTTCCTCCTCTTCTGTCCATTTTCTGCCCGTTTTAGCCCTAGTAGACTCTGGAGCTGACGAGAATCTCATTGACCACCGCCGAGTTAAACAGATGGAAATTCATCTGCAGGCTCTGACCACTCCCAAGAATGCCACTGCCCTTGATGGGTGGCTGATCACCCATATCCAGCAAGAGACTGCTCCGGTTTACCTCAAGCTATCAGGTAACCATCTTGAGACTTTACGTTTTCATGTTTTTTCTGGTCTTCAAGTTCCAATCGTGCTTGGCTTGCCTTGGCTGAGGCTCCATAACCCCAGCATCGACTGGACCAAGCCCAAGATCACCTCATGGAGCAATTTCTGTCATGAGAACTGCTTGCGATCTGCTGCGGTGCCCCCAAGTGGCTGAAATCTGAGTAAAGCCCCTGACCTATCAGGTGTCCCCTCAATTTACCATGACCTAGCTCCAGTATTCAGCAAACACCATGCCACCTCTCTACGCCTACACAGGCCTTACGATTGCGCTATTGAACTACAGCCCAGTGCTCCGCTACCTACCAGCCGTCTATTTACCATCTCTCGTCCAGAGCGGGAGGCCATGGAGACCTACATCAGCGAGTCATTGGCTGCAGGTATTATCCGGCCCTCCTCTTCACCGGTGGGGGCAGGCTTCTTTTTTGTGGACAAAAAAAAGAGACCCTACGTCCATGTGTGGACTATCGTGGCCTTAATAACATCACCATTAAGAACAAGTACCCCTTGCCTCTGATTGACTCTGCTTTTTCCCCCCTTCACGGGGCAACAGTTTTCACCAAGTTGGATCTGCGCCAGGCCTACCACCTTGTCCGCATTCAGGAGGGAGACGAGTGGAAGACAGCATTTAACACCCACAGAGGGCACTAAGAGTACCTCATAATGGCTTTCGGCCTGACCAATGCCCCTGCTGTCTTCCAGGCATTAGTCAATGACGTCCTGCGTGACATGATCAGAAAATGTTCTTTATACTTCAGAGACTCCTTGAGAACAAGCTCTTTGTTAAAGCGGAAAAGTGTGAGTTCCATGTTCCAAAGATCACCTTTTTGGGTTACGTCATTGCTGAGGGGCAGCTTCAAATGGATCCAGCCAAGGTAGCTGCAGTCACTGAGTGGCTGACACCATCCACAAGAAAGAAGCTGCAGCGATTCCTTGGCTCCGCCAACTTCTACCGGCGGTTCATTCGGAACTGCAGTCGGGTGGCAGCACCCCTCACTGCACTCACATCAACCCTAACATCCTTCCAATGGTCTCAGAAGGCCGACGTGGCTTTCTGTGAGCTAAAGAAACTTTTTTTCCTCAGCTCCTATCCTTGTTCATTCGGATCCACAGAGGCAGTTCGTAGTTGAGGTCGATGCATCAGAGGCGTTGGAGGAATGGCGGCATTTCCTGGAAGGCGCCGAACACCCATTCATCGTGTGGACCGACCACAAGAATTTGGAATTTATCCGCTCTGCTAAGAGGCTGAGCTCCCGTCAAGCCAGGTGGGCATTGTTTTTTGACCGGTTCACCTTTACCTTGTCCTACCGCCCAGGGGCCCAGAACACCAAGGCGGATGCCCTGTCCCGCCAGTTCTCCTCAGAAAGTGTCAAGAATGATCCAGATCCCATCTTGTCTGGGCTCAATCACATTAGAAATAGAAACGCTGTTAAAGGAGGCCCAGGAAGAACAAGCTGATCCTGGTGGGGGTCCCCGGAACTCCCTGTTTGTCCCTGATTTGGTCCACCCCCAGGTGCTACAGTGGGCCCATTCATGGCTTACCTGTCACCCTGGAATCCGCAGAACATTGGCCTTCCTCCGCTTCTGGTGGCCCACCATGGAAGATGACACCCGGTCCTTTGTCTCTGCATGCACAGTATGTGCTCAAAATAAGACATCCTCTTAACCAAGCTCTGGTTTACTGCATCCGCTTCCCATTCCCAGACGCCCTTGGTCGCACATCGCCCTGGACTTTGTTTCTGGGCTTCCCCCGTCAAATGGGAACACAGTCATTCTCACTGTGGTGGACAGGTTTTCCAAAGCAGCACACTTCCTGGAACTTTCCAAGCTTCCCTCTGCCAAGGAGACTACCGACCTGTTGGTACAGCACATTTTCCGCCTGCATGGCATCCCATCTGATATAGTCTCTGACAGGAGCACCCAATTCACCTCGCAGGTTTGGAGCGCGTTTTGCACAGCGCTTGGTATAGGTGTTAGTCTATTCTCTGGCTATCATCCTCAGACTAACGGGCAATGTGAGTGCACCAATCAACAGCTGGAGACATTTACATTACATTTACATGGTAACTGTGGCAACTAGTTACCATGACTCTATGGCTGTTTTTTTTTCCCGACCAACATGCCATTATCACCGCTTCCAAGCACCAGGGCACTTTCATTGCAGTATTAGACAAACACAGCAAGGTTCAAAGGTAAGTTTGATAAACAAAACTTTTCAAATATTTTCAAGCTTTTTTTGTATTTATTTACAATGATTTTGTTCTGTACTGGGTTTTTTTAGGCCACAAAAAGTAAAAAAAAAAAAAAATATTTTGTACTGTGCTAAGTATTTTTAGGCCATGAAAAAAAGAGCTTCGGCTTTAATGGACAACCCCGACCCCCATTAGTCTGTTAAATCAAGGTTCAACTGTATATACAGTTTTTATGCGGCTGGATTTTTAATCTTATAAAATGGCTCCAGCAATGACCTAATGTGAACTGAATAAATGTTATAAGGAGAAGCCAGTGAATCTGTAATTGCATTTTTCTGTCTTCTGACAGTCACTGCCCACAGCGTTAGCTACACCAGGACAACCCATCAACTTTCGATAGAAGCACTGTTTGAAATATGTGTTGCTGTATCATTGTAGTTTGAAATTATGATGTAGTTCCTGATTTCATTAGATTGTGAATGGTTGATTTTTTTTTTTTTTTTTTTTTTTTAGCATGCATGTACAGTGAATTATTGACCATTACAAAGAAGAAATAGTAAATGCAGTCTAATTGAAGTAATCATAATTAAATGCGAAAAGTCGAAGTAGAGTAATTTCACAGTCATATTAATGAACAATACTGTATGCAGACAATATTTGGATGATGCTCAAAACCAAAATCATTGAGATGACACCTACTGATACTTGGCAAACATATACACAAGCTGCAATAGAAGAACACACATAGCATTTCGTATGTGCTGAAGTTGTGTGTGAAATTGAAAGTCCCACTTGAAATCATCCTCCATAACATTGTTGCCTCCCACCACTATTATCATTAACACCATTTGTCTTTGTTAATTTTGGATGAGCTACTGAAACAAAATATGGTCAGAAGTCTCCAACAGCTTTGTTAGCGCTTTCCAAAATGAAAGATGTTGACAACTTGGAAACACAAAAGAATAGGATAAAATCTTTTGCTATTTTCTTATTAATATTTAGTGTTAAAATGCAGATTATAACATGTTTATTTAAATCTTTTTTTTGGCTTGCGTTTAACCCGCCTGTCTGGTAGTGGTGGTGATCATCGTCATGGCCATTCAGGCGAAAGCTGAAAGTTGAAGGCATGGCATTAATGCCTCTCTGTGCCACAGGGTCCAAAGGCCTCCAACATCAGCTCCGCAACTTCTTATCTATGGCCTCCTAGATGTCAGAACATGTTAGCCCCATTTCCAAATGTTGCATGCTGAAATTGTGCCCTCCAACACTAGTGGTGAAATAATTCCCAACAATGGCAGTGTACATATGGCCACACTTCATAAGGTTTGAATGGTGACTGTGTGAGAACATTTGCCTCCAGTGACAAAAATATCAAAGGGTTTTTGAAATCCCTTACATTTTTTATTGTAATTCCATAGTAGGAATTGGGGGGGTAATGGCAAAAAGATTGGACACAAGTTACAGCATGTGTTTAAGCAATG
Source organism: Phycodurus eques (assembly GCF_024500275.1). Taxonomy (NCBI): domain Eukaryota; kingdom Metazoa; phylum Chordata; class Actinopteri; order Syngnathiformes; family Syngnathidae; genus Phycodurus; species Phycodurus eques. Next base: position 23,816,359 of record NC_084535.1, read on the forward strand.
CCTGTGTCAAATTAAGCAAATGGCATTCCCATAATAAAGAAAATATATGCGACATGCAACTTAAACCAAAATTCTCCACTGCACAATCAAACTGTACCATTCTACTGTGATCAGTAACAAATAACGACCATCGATTTGCTGTTTGAACCAAACCAAATTGAGGTAAATGTACTGCTTGGTGGATACAAGGCAAAAGGGAGAGCCAGCCATTTACACCATCCATCCATCCCTCCTATCCTCACTAGCGTTGCGGGTGTGGCAGCAGCCATCCCAACTGACTTTGGGCAAGATTTGCCATTTTATAATTTTCCAATTAACTTAAAATACATGGTTTTTGCATTGGGATGAACAAGAGCACAGGTGTCAAACTCAAGGCCAGATGCGGCCTGCAACGTCATTTATGCGGCCCGTGAAAGCAAATCATGTGTGTCAACTTCCGTTCTTTTTAAAATCTGTACCAAAATTTCAAATCATCATGTGTAATAAATTATGTTGGGATATAAATATAAGGTTTTTTTTTTTTTGTTATCAAACCTATTTTTACAGTCAATAGTTGAACAAACTATTATCCTTGACTTCTGATTCCAAAACTAGTTATCCATCAATTTGTTGTGTATATTTAATAATACGATGATATGCAGAAACATTTTATATGGTTTCACAATCATAACGGCCCTCTGAGGGAAACCGTTCCAATAATGTGGCCCGTGACAAAAATGAGCTCGACACCCCTGACCTAAAGGCAACTCATACAAGCACAGGAAGAAATAAAAACTTCACATACAAAGGCCAAGTTGAGATATCAGCTTAAAACTTCTTTCTGTGAGGCAACAGTGCTAACTATTGCACCACTGTGCCGCCCGGGCAAAAACCCATAAATTATTAGTATTATTAAGCGTTTGTGTTTGGTAAGTCAGTGAACTTACTTGATTACACTGCTTTGGTTTGAGAAAGAGGTGAGTTGCTGTGTTTTAGATGGAGCAACTATATGCAACACCCTTATGTTCTCTGTTCTCTCTAACCTTTGAATTTTGTACAAGCTACGTTTTGATTATGCTGGACCTTAAGTACTCTTCATCCTTCATACCCCCAATCCAAGGCTTTATTATTTTCTTCTTTTTGTTGCTTCATATTTGATCTGTTCTGCTCCTGCTGCTCTGCCTGCCTCCAATCATCACTGGTAACCCTCAGTAATCCACTGGCCAAGCTGGGATACAGTGCCAGCCTGGCTGAGACTGGCATGGCCCACCGGGCCCGCCTTGAATGGAGACACACAAAGGACCTTGGCTAAACTGGCACTTGCATCACAGTGTGCTGGTAACAGCTCCCTTATGCCCAATAGTATATCCCTCTAATATAAGTAATTCATCTGAGAGAAGGGGCGTCAGCAGGCTAGGCAATCATTGAGAAGAAGCCCATAGTGCAACAGACGTTGGACTCATCAGCACTTCTCTCGCTTTATTGAAACACATACCAGCAGGCTAAGGTTTGGGTGATCATATCATTTCATGCCATCAAAGCCTCCAAGTTGGGTTTGCACCATCTCTACATCTCAAGAGTCTGCTCTGTCTTTTGCGATCTGTGTCCAGTCATTGGCATCTAATTCGCTTTCATACTTAACATTGGAAATGCACTGTTGTTCTGATCACTCCTGACTTTGCTGACAGGGCTGGAAAAACTGTTGCTCAAATTAAAGTATATGACCCAACAATAATTTTTTTTGGGCCAGCAGTTGCACTGGAAATTGGCAGGCCAATTTGGAATGGTACCAAATATTTTGCACACAAACACATACAAACCGCAATTCCAATGACATTGGGATGTTGAAAACAATGATTTGCAAATACATTTCAACCTATATTCAATGTAATACTCAAGAAAGTAAAGATATTTAATGTTGGAATTGATCGTATGTACCTTTCAGCACTAATGGCGCCTTCACAGATGTGCAAGTTCCCCACTTGGTGGTGCACTAACACACCCCCATGCATTCATGATTTGGAACTTTGCATCGATAACAATCCAGATGATCCTTTTCCTCTTTGGCCCGGAGGACACAACGTCCATCATTTCCAAAAACAATTAGAAATGTTGACGTCCTTTTTGGGTGTTGTTGATATATGGCTTTCACTTTGGATGATAGAGTTTTAACTTGCATTTGTAGATGTAACGACGAACTGTGTTAACTGACAATGGTTTTCTGAAGTGTTCCGGAGCCCATGTGGCAATATCCTTTACATGAGGGGTCTAAAATTCAACTGACCCGGGCGCTGCTGGAGATAGAGTCTGGGCTGCATAAAGTAGTCCACAAAAAGCGTTTCAAATGTTGGTAAAAAAGTACAACTAATCCAATCTTCTCAATCTTTATTATTAACAGTTCAGAACAAGATTGGCGACCCGGTCCTCTCCCTCATCTCTATGGTATTTTGCATCTGCTTTGGCATGTTGAATTGGTAAATGGTAAATGGACTGCACTTACAGAGCCCTTTATCTACACTATTACAGTGCCCAAAGCACTTTACAAAGCCTCACATTCACCCACTCACACACACATTCATACATTCATACACCAATGGGCGACTGCTACCATGCAAGGCACTGCCAGGCCCACTGGGAGCAAATTAGGGTTAAGTGTCTTGCCCAAGGACACTTCGACATGCAGACAGTCGGAGCTGGGATTCAAACCAGCTACCCTTCGGTCACTGGATGACCAGTTCTACCTACTGAGCCACAGCTGCCCACGTTGACCTAAGTAATGACGTCTGATGCTGTTTTTCTTGAGCACCACAACCTCCGTGCCTTTCCGACATGTCAGGTTGCCCCTGCGCTCAACAAAAAAACGGAAACTGCGTCGCAGGATATATTTTCCTTCCACTCGGTGACACTACGTTTCAACCAATTGACTAACGTTGCTCATTCACTTTGGCTAACTTGTCGACAAACACCGCCGAAAGCAGTCATAAGTCTGAGCTATGGTAAGTTATAAGTGATAAATGTTAAAAAAATAAAATAAAAATGGCCAGGGCAACGACTCGGCCAAAACCGTGCAGGCCGCACTAACATTTAACTTTGATGACAAGTAGCGCACCGCAAAATATCATCAGACGGGCCTTAATTGGCCCCTAGGCTGTGAGTTTGAGAACCCTGTTCTACACAATGATGCCAGTTTTTATTTCAGTCCCACCTGAGGGATCAAAGGTCATGGACATTTCATGTTGGTTTTCGGCCTTTCCACTTATGTGCAGGGATTTCTCCGGATTCTCAGAATTCTCAGAATGATAATATTATGAACGGTAGATGATGAAATCCTCAAACTCCTTGGAATGCCAGGACACACCTTCCCATGAGGATGCAGAGTCTGGGGTCTCTGAGGCGGGCTCTCCTATCTCTGGGGATAAAGTCACCGAGGTGGTTAAAAAGCTCCTCGATGGCAAGGCCCCGGGGGTGGATGAGATTCACCCGGAGTTCCTAAAGGCTCTGGATGTTGTGGGGCTGTCCTGGTTGACACGCCTCTGCAACATCGCGTGGACATCGGGGACAGTGCCTCTGGATTGGCAGTCTGGGGTGGTGGTCCCCCTTTTTAAGAAGGGGGACCGGAGGGTGTGTTCCAACTACAGGGGTATCACACTCCTCTGCCTCCCTGGTAAAGTCTATTCAGGGGTGCTGGAGTGGAGGGTCCGTCTGGAAGTCGAATCTCACATTCAGGAGGAGCAGTGTGATTTTTGTCCTGGTTGTGGAACAGTGGACCAGCTCTACACCCTCGGCAGGGTCCTCGAGGGTGCATGAGAGTTCGCCCAACCACTCTACATGTGTTTTGTGGACTTGGAGAAGGCGTTCGACCATGTCCCTCCGAGAGTCCTGTGGGGGGTGCTTCGGGAGTATGGGGTACCGAACACCCTGATGCGGGCTGTTCGGTCCCTGTACTGACCGGTGTCAGAGTTTGGTCCGCATTGCCGGCAGTAAGTCGGACTCAATTCTGTTCATAACGTTTATGCACAGAATTTCAAGGCGTAGCCGAGCCGTAGAGGGGGTCCGGTTTGGTGGCCTCAGTATTGCATCTCTGCTTTTTGCAGATGATGTGGTTCTGTTGGCTTCATTAAGCCGTGATCTCCAACTCTCACTGGAGCGGTTCGTAGCAGAGTGTGAACCGGCTGGGATGAGAATCAGCACCTCCAAATCTGAGACCATGGTTATCAGTCAGAAAAGGGTGGCATGCCCTCTCCAGGTCAGGGATGAGATCCTGCCCCAAGTGGAGGAGTTCAAGTATCTTGGGGTCTTGTTCATGAGTGAGGGAAGAATGGAACGGGAGATCGACAGGTGGATCGGTGCAGTATCTGCAGTGATGCGGACTTTGTATCGGTCCGTTGTGGTAAAGAAGGAGCTAAGCCAAAAGGCGAAGCTCTCAATTTACCGGTCGATCTACATTACTACCCTGACCTATGATCACGAGCTCAGAGTAGAGCCGCTGCTCCTCCACATTGAGAGGAGCAAGATGAGGTGGCCGGGGCATCTGATTCGGATGCCTCCCGGACGCCTCCCTAGTGAGGTGTTCCGGGCACGTCCCACCGGGAGTAGACCCTGGGGATGACCCAGGACACGCTGGAGCGACTACATCTTTTGGTTGGCCTGTGAACGCCTCGGGATCCCTCCGGAAGAGCTGGATGAAGTGGCTGGGGAGAGGAAAGTCTGGGCGTCCCTGCTAAAGCTACTGCCCCCGTGACCCGACCTCGGATAAGCGATAGAAAATTATTGGATGGTATGGATGCTTTATAGTAGGGCAGCACGGTGAACGACTGGTTAGCACATCCGCCTCACAGTTCAGAGGACCGGGGTTCAAATCCCATGTTCTCCCCGTGCCTGTGTGGGTTTTCTCCGGGACTTCCGTTTCCTCCCACATCCCAAAAAAATGCATGGTAGGTTGATTAAGGACTCTAAATTGTCCGTAGGTGTGAATGTGAGTGTGAATGGTTGTTTGTTTATATGTGCCCTGCGATTGGCTGGCGACCAGTTCAGAGTGTACCCCGCCTCTCGCCCAAAGATAGCTGGGATAGACTCCAGCACGCCTGCGACCTTCGTGAGGATAAGCGGAACGGAAGATGGATGGATGGGTGGAAGCTTTATAGTATTTATTTATTTATTTTAGTTGTTATTGTAACAGTGGTTAACTTACATTTGTAGGACAAGTTATATCTGCAATTGACTAGTGGGCAGTCTTGGTTGTACCCTGCCTCTCACCCAATGTCAGCAGGTATTGGTTTCAGTTTACCTGCGATCCCTAATGAGGAGAAGTGGTACAGAAATTGCAGTCTAGGTTTTATTGTTGTTGTTTCGTTTTAATACAAACAGTGGTCAACTTGGTTTTGGACACTTGTACAACCATTAAGACTGTTGAAATGTCTTGCTAATTTCCATCTATTTATTTTCTAGAGGGTCGCCTATGCCAGCAGATTTTGGTTGAGGAGTGAATTACACCCTGGGTTGCTACTAGTAAATCACAGGGCACATTAAAGCACATTTCTTTCAGGAAAAAAAAAAAATGAAATCAGAAAAAGTCAGAAGTTGACCAGACCGAATTTATTGTTTTCAACCTTAAGCCTGTTTTACACTGTATGATTGTTTTTGGTGGTCTCAGATGATGAACAGAAGATGAACAGTCAAGGGAAAAATCTTAGGTGGTCCTTGTACATCTCCATGTGAGACAAGAACAAGTCGTGTTAACATTAACTGTGCATGTAAACCTACGTTAATAAAAGTGTTATCCAAAGTTGCCCCCATTCCCCAGACACAAACATGACCACTTTCGTTTTCCTTTAATTTTTTTTCCATGCACATTAATCCCACTATGGAAAGCGCCTTGAAAACATCCTGAAATTGACACAAACTGTTAGTTGTTTTTGGTATTTTACCTCATTTTATTCACTTGTTTGATAGTTATAACAAGTAAACGAGACAGAACAACAGTAAAAAAAATAGGAGAGAATAGAGTGCAGTATGTCACGTCTGGTAGTGTGTCAGCTCAGCTAACGCCTCCCCACTTATCCCAGACCACATGCCAGTCTGGGCAAGAGTCTGTGCCAAAGACCCCATGCTACTGCATAAAGACTATCCCTCAAAACTCGACACGTGTGTCTGAGTGTGCATGACTGACATTTACGCTCCTCCACTGGCATTTATGTTGGCATCACAGCGTATACCACAGAGGCACTGTGCCTGAGCCAAGTGTTGCTGATGACTTTCTTTATCCACTGCAGTATGTAAGGTTGGTAAAAATCACACATACACTCGCACACGCAAACACACACACACACAGATTAAGAATAGCCAACTGGCGCAGATGGCTGTAAAAAAATATATTTGGAGCTGTAAGCCTTGAGGATACTGTCATGCACACTACCCAAGAAACTCTAAATATGAGAAAAAGTGTGATTACTAACTAGTACATTATTGTTGGATTTATTTCAAGATGTATTGCAGAGCTTGAGTGTGGTTGTTTGTTGAACATTTCTTCTGTAATTATTCAATTAATAAACTAATGAAGAGTGTGTGAAGATATTTAAAAACAAAATAAATTTCATTTTATTTAGAGAGCTAAATAAATATGATAGGGACAAACGAGAGCTTGCCTGTTTATTCATTTATTTATTTTGCATAGGTTATGGCTGACAATAACCTGTTGTCGTTTTCAAATAATCAGTACCTCGGTTGGGATTCGGCTCGTGCTTTTTTTTAATCCTACTTCTATTTTATTTTATTGTCAGCAGCCCATTTGTGACAGAACACAAAGGAAATTAATAATAAATAATATAAAATTCTCAGGCAGCAACAGCATTGAGCAGAAGCGCATTTGGGAGTGAATACATGTTAAAGATACTGTATTAATATTATTACAAAGCTCCATAAAGACCTATTACAGCAGCCTCATTAAATAAAATGTACAACCCCAATTCCAATGAAGTTGGGACGTTGAGTTAAACATAAATAAAAACAGAACACAATTATTTGCAAATCAGGTTCAACCTATATTTAATTGAATACACGACAAAGACAAGATATTTAATGTTCAAACTGATAAACTTGATTTTTTTTAGCAAATAATCATTTACTGAGAATTTTATGGCTGCAACACATTCCAAAAAAGCTGGGACAGGTAGCAAAAAAGACTGAGAAAGTCGAGGAATGCTCATTAAACACCTGTTTGGAACATCCCACAGGTGAACAGGCTAATTGGGAACAGGTGGGTGGCATGATTGGGTATAAAAGGAGCTTCTCTGAATTGCTCAGTCATTCACAAGCAAAGTTGGGGAGAGGGTCCCCTCTTTTTGAACAAGTGTGTGAGAAAATAGTCGAACAGTTTAAGTACAATGTTCCTCAACATACAATTGCAAGGAATTTAGGGATTTCATCATCTGCAGTCCATAATATCATCAAAAGGTTCAGAGAATCTGGAGAAATCACTGCAAGGGCGAAAACCAACATTGAATGCCCGTGACCTTCAATCCCTCAATCCCACTGCATCAAAAACTGACATCAATGTGTAAAGGATATCACCACATGGGCTCAGGAACACTTCAGAAAACCAATGTCAGTAAATACAGTTCGGCGCTACATCCGTAAGTGCAACTTAAAACTCTACTATGCAAACCAAAAGCCCTTTATCAACAACAACCAGAAACGCCGCCGGCTTCTCTGGGACCTGAGCTTATCTAAGATGGACCGATGCAAAGTGGAAAAGTGTTCTGTGATCCGACGAGTCCACATAAATTGTTTTTGGAAATTGTGGACGTCGTGACCTCTGGGCCAAAGAGGAAAAGAACCATTTTGACTGTTATGGACGCAAAGTTCAAAAGCGAGCATCTGTGATGGTATGGGGCTGTGTTAGCGCCAATGGCATGGGTAACTTACACATCTGTGAAGGCACCATTAATGCTGAATGGTAGTTACAGGTTTTGGAGAAACATATACTGCCATCCAAGAAACATCTATGGACGCCCCTGCTTATTTCAGCAAGACAATGCCAAACCACATTCTGCATCTGTTACAACAGCGTGGCTTCGTAGGAAAAGAGTGCAGGTACGAGACTGGCCTGCCTGCAGTCCATACCTGTCTCCCATTGAAAATGTGTGGCGCATTATGAAGCGTAAAATACGACAACGGAGACCCCGGACTGTTGAACAGCTGAAGCTGTACATCAAGCAAGAATGAAAAATAATTCCACCTACAAAGCTTCAACAATTAGTGTCCTCAGTTCCCAAACATTTATTGAATGTTGTTAAAAGAAAAGGTGATGTAAAACAGTGGTAAATATGACCCTGTCCCAGCTTTTTTGGAATGTGTTGCCGCCATAAAATTAAAGTTTATCAGTTTGAACATTAATTATCTTGTCTTTGGAGTGTATTCAATTAGATATAGGTCAAACATGATTTTCAAATCATTGTATTCTGTTTTATTTATGTTTAAGTCAATGTCCCAAATTCATTGGAATTGGGGTTGTACTTTTTTATCATTGAAACCGGATATGGACCGTATATGTGCAGTTCGGGTTGAGTTGATGTATGATTGTGTCAAATGTGCGGGGTGCTGGGTGGATTCGGTAGGGTATTAAAACACTGACTCGTCGGGTCAAAGCCAGGTCACAAAAAAATAGACCCTGCTACTTCTTTCAAACTGAATCTTAATTCCTCAAAACTCATCTTACAAAGATGTTTTGGACAATGCTGTGCTTCCAACTTTGTTTGGGAAATGCTCTTTTCAATTTCAGCATGACTGTGATCCAGTGCACAAAACAAGGTCCTTAAAGGCATGCCTAGCTATGTTTGGTGTAAAATACTGTGTCTTCCACAGAACCATTTGGGATCAACTAAAACAGATATGGTGAGACGAGGTGCCCTCTCTGGCCAGCAATAGTGACCTCTGACCTCAAAAGTATTGTTCTGGATGAACTGCAAACAAATCCCACCAAGACATCCCCACACACAACAACACATTGTCAAAAGACATAGCAGAAGAGTGGAAGCTGCTATGGCCTCAGAGGGCAGACCAACTTTATTTTCTTAATTTTCACTTCCTCCAGGTTCAACTTGGTCAAGTACTTTTGTTTCTAAAGTGTACAATAAAAAAACATGAAAGACAAATCCTTGATATGTATTTATTTCAGACTAGAAAAGCATAAAAAAAGAACACGAAATAAAATTTTAAAAGCTGAACTACAAAATTGCCTCAGAAAAATACCATGTTTGGTCAATCTTTACATTTATTGTCAGTCATCAACTCAGAACATGATGTTCACGCATTTTGAACTATATCTTTATTTTCCATTTTCCTTTTTGCAGATTTGTAAAAAAACAAACTCTAACCGAGTGAGTGTATCTTATTTCTAGTAAAACCATCTTACGCTACTTATTTTAAGACCGTCTAGACTTTTTTCTGAATTTCAGCAAGACAAAAAGACTTTTAAGATACAAAATCTTATTTTAAGAATCTTATCAAGTCATTTCATGCTCGTTCCAATGGCAGATTTTTTTTCTCTTCAAAAATAAGTTTTGTCCCTAAAATAAGTGAAAAAAATCTCCTGTTGGAACAATTATGAAAAAAAGTCAAAACTGTTTTAAAAAAAAGTACAGTAAGATTTTCACCAAAAATAAGAAAAATTCACGAGGTCAAATTTTGTGTTTTTGCATCGAGGGGACACTTTGTATGTGTGTCTACATTATGTGTTAGATTAGAACATGCAGAGGGCTGCCATCAGGCATTTTAAACATCAGGGCCAAAAACAACCTGAGACAATAATTCCACTCCACTTCTGTGTCGGACAAGTTGAGAAATATGATTTGTGAATTTTTTTTTGAGTTCTGACCCTAAGGCTTTACGTTAAACCATGCTTCAGCTATGGGTGAATTGTTTCTTTGTGGGCCTGAGTTTTTTTTTTTTTTTAATTAATTTATTATTTTTTTGTGTGTACACAGATGAAGGCCTGAAAGACCCCAGGTTATTCTCTGCCCCAGTGGTGATTTTAGACAGCTGTGTCCCTCACCCGCGCCCGAGCGAGACACAAAGCACACACACAAGCATTTTATAAACTATATATCGACAGTCATGAATCATCACCTGCCTAACGTGGTCAAATCATTTTCGAGATTTTGTAAATGTGACTTGGGGACAACGAATGAAATAAAATTATCAAGATCGATAGATAGATAGATAGATAGATAGATAGATAGATAGATAGATAGATAGATAGAGTCAGGATGTGTGCATGAGGGTGTTCAGAGTAGACAGGGGGCTCTCTGTGAATGGGGGCACCCCAGGGTCTCGCCTCGGTTACTAAGGTCAGGGTAAGCCAAGTTACTGCCTAATTAGATTACTGCACACATCCTGCTCAGCTGATACACAATTTCACCCAAACACACGGATGCAAAGACACCCACATGCGTGTAAGATTGGTATGTATTGGCGTTGAATTTCATACCACAAAGCAAGTAAGTGTATGACATACCCACAGCACAACTCCTTTTATCCAAGTGTGCGTCGTGCGTGTGCAGCATTTGAGCCTTTCAAGAACTTGACCAGGCACATCTGCAGTCAGGTCACACACAGAGAATGACACTGCCTCTGTCAAAGAAGAACATTCGTTCCAGAAAAGTCACACTTTCAAGACATACAGTACATTCATTCATGTTGTCACACACAAATTGTTTTGTTCATCAGTTAGAAACCATAATTACTTATTTCATTGTTTTCTACCTCAATATTTGACCTTTACTCTCCACACTTCAAACCCCAAATCAAACCCTTTAATTTGATTATTGGTAAATCACTTTTAATGTCATTGTATTTAAATGACAAGGTAATCATCTACAGTGTAATGTAATGATAAACAATATTGGCTGTAGTATATTTTAGCGTAAATATAATTCAATGAGATGAAAATAAAAGAAAAACTTCTTTTGGTGAAGAGACTGTAAAAGTGACTGTGAAGTGACTGTAAAATTCAAGAATGTGGTCAAAATCCCAGTTGAATATGTTCTGAATGACATACAATGGATGCAAATCGTGTCGACACACCCCTAATGAATGCTGTTTTTGTGATCCAAAAAAAATAAAACTATGTTAAATCATTTCCAAACTTTGTCCACCATTGACATGACCTGTATTTGAAAAAAAAAGAGAAATACTTTCAAAAGGAAACATTTAATAAAATTAGACAATAGAGATAATGTGGTTGCACAATTGTGCACACCCTTTTATTACTGTTGATGTGTCGCATTCAAACTCATGTTAGATGAATCACACAACTCCAAATAAAGTAAAGGTAGGCTATTCCTGACTTATTCTATTTTATTTATGTATTTATTTAGCAGCAGCATGAAGTTTTTGTGCTGACTGGTATTTGGTACTGTTCATAAATCCCTCCAATGTGAATGTGATTGGTTAATTCTGAACACAGCCAAATCCCTAGTTATATGAGGATGTTCAGTCTCCTTGCAACCACATTATCTTAGTTGTTCATTTTTACTCCTCTCAAAAATATTTGATTCCCATTTTTCAGTTGAGTTGTACAGTTCATATAGGTTATAGGTCGCATTAATGGCGGAAACATTTTTGCAGACTTTTTATATCCACTGTTAATCTATTGGTTTTGTCTTGTAGCTGAACTACTGACATGACCAAGATCACCAATGATGGTAAACCCCAATGTCTCATTAGCTCATTCACAAGTTCATCCAATTCAGCTTTGAGTTTGCGCACTTCCTCTTCGGATTAATCGACAAAATCTGCTTCCCTCTGCATAGTTGTTCAGGTTTGTTTGGCATGACCTCTGATGCACCTGCAGTTTTGTCCCTCAACTGATACTCTCCTGTCTTCCTTCTTTTTCTACTTCTTCCTTACGCATTTGCAGGAAGACTACAAATCCCTAATTGTTGAGTAATCAGTGTGATTCATATTGCCTCATTAATATGCTTGTTTTTCACACAATCTTCCCACGTCTCGCGCTAATGCATTCCGTCCGTCCTGTACCACTACTCATTCCATCTTCTCACTTCCCTTTCTGTCATGCAACCGGCTGCACAATTCCTCCCCAATTGCTCCTATTTCCATCTATTTATCTCACCCACTTACATGACCCTCTCCCTCCCTCTTCTTGTTCGCTGATCACACATAAATTAACTTTGAAGGCTTCCATAATTGCTTATGTAAAAACTCACACTAATGCACACAGCGCTCCCTATTTAACGTGTCTAATTTTATCCCCCTGAACCATATCACCCCACTAATACCCACGGTTTTTACACTAAATGATTGATGTCTCACCATAGCACATTTTCCACTTCATTAATAAAAAATTGTCTTTATTTATTAATGGGTAATATACATATACATGTATTTATGATTCAATTAGGGGGCAATAGAATTGTGGTCAGGATCTATAAGAAGGAATTCACTGTGTAAGCTTTAAGATCTAAGTGCTTTGTAATATATCTGTATTGGGCCAATGCGCCTCGTGTGACGGAAGCTTGAGGACACTTGAAAAAAAAAAAAAAAAAAAAAAAAAAAAAAAAAGTTGGTCATATTCCCAGTGTCATGTGCGGGGATAAACTAAAATATTCTTCCCCACCACACAATAATGGTAGAGTAATGCTATGCATTGACACTAATGGTTAAATACCAATGTTCAAGACACCTTTAACTACTACACTGTACAAAAAATATACAATCAGGTCAATATGATATAGTCTTGAGAAAACCATGTGTCACATATAGCCCAGTCCTAATATTTCTATTGACATACATCGAATCAGAACATGGACACCATGTTTCACATTGTACATTTTGTTTTCGAAAAATTCTGTTATTTGTAATAATGCTCATCAAATGTTGAATGAATGAATGAATGTTTTCCATATCGCTTATCCTCACTAGGGTCGCTGGCGTGCTGGGACCTATCCCAGCTGAGAGGCGGTGTACACCCTGCACTGGTCACCAACCAATCGCAGGGCACACACACAAACAAACAACCATTCACACTCACACCTACGGGCAATTTAGAGTCTTCAATTAACCTACCATGCATGTTTTTGGATGTGGGAGGAAACCGGAGTACCTGGAGAAAACCCACGCAGGCACGGGGAGAACATGCAAACTCCACACAGGCGAGGCCGGATTTGAACCAGGGTCCTCAGAACTGTGTGTGCTAACTAGTCGTCCACTATGCTGCCTGAGTGAATTAATTACTTATTAATTTGATCAAAGATTGTAAATAAAAATGAAAACTAAATATAAAATAAAAGTGTTGCTCATTCATCCCTTAATATAGTGGATATAGAAAGTATACACACCCCTGTTCAAAGCCACGTTTTTTGTGATGATTGGTGCAATGCCCTGAAACGTGGACCCCAAGCAGCAGAGACAACTATCAAAATGAGCAATTCAACAAGGTTTTAGTAAACAAAGGGAGCGCCAACAGAGGCAGGTAACAATCAGGAGCGTACAGCAAAAAACAAGGACATAAGGTTCAACACAACTATCTAACACAAGAAGAACTATTAACACAAAGAGGTGGTGAAAACACATTACGAAATACTACAGACCAAAATCTAAATTCTGAAATTTACACAAGGTATAAAAACAAAAAAACACAAAAGGCAAACAGATGTACCTACACTCAACAAATGGTCAAACCAACAGCAAGTACACTAGCACAAAAACTACTACTGATGAGACGTACTTGAACAAGGAACATCGATGCAGTGGTGGCAAGCAATGAGCATTGATCTAACACCTTCATGCAGCTTCCTCAGATCTTAAGTACCCAACTGATGACAATGGGCAGCAGTTGCAGTGCCGCAGACTCCACCCACCAATGCTCACAATGAGGACTGGAAAAACAAGCAGTACCAGCTGGAACAAACAGGAACATGACATTTTTGCAATATCAAAAAAGAGACCAAGATAAATAAATTTAAAACATTTTCTACCTTTAATGACATTTGTCAGGTACAACTCAATATCTTTCTTTAATAATAAAGAATATCTTTCTTTATTTTAATCTTTTAGAGATGGGAAATAAAGATAAACAATTGAGATAATGCGGTTGCACAAGTGTTCACACCCTCCCATAACTGGGAATTAAGCAATTAAATAAAAAAATGTAGTGGCCGCATAGCGGACGACTGGTTAACACATCTGCCTCACAGTTCTGAGGACCGGGGTTCAAATCCCGCTCTCGCCTGTGTGGGGTTTGCCTGTTCCCCCCGTGCCTGGATGGGTTTTCTCCAAGTACTCCGGTTTCCTCCCACATCCCAAAAACTTGCATGGTAGGTTAATTGAGGACTCTAAATTGTCCGTAGGTGTGAATGTGAGTGTTAATGGTTTGTTTATACGTGCCCTGCGATTGGCTGGCGACCAGTTCAGGGTGTACCCCGCCTCTCGCCCAGAGTCAGCTGGCTCTAGCACGCCCGCGACCCTCGTGAGGATAAGCGGTATGGAAAATGAATAAATGAATGAAATTCAAATGTATGTTAAATGGGAGTCAGCATACACCTGCCACCATTTACAGCACCTCTCTTTAACTTTACATAAATTACAGATGTTCCAGTAGGTTTTTCCTGACATTTTTTTTTTTTTTTTGCTTTCTTGATGGTTTTGATGGTTTGATGGTTTTGTGCTAACAATGGCTACTATTACAAACTGTTCATAATTCGTTCAACCTTGTCTAAGGCACCAAATCAAGCTGAATAAAACCAGCCCCAAAGCATGATGCTGCAACCACCATGCTTCACTGTAGGTATGTTTTTGTTTTTGTTTTTTGTTTTTGGGTGATGAACGCTCTTGTGTTTGCATCCAACATATCTTAATTATGGCCAAAAAAATGTTTGGAAGATTTTGTAAAGCAGTTAGCAGTCAGTGGGAGCACAAAACCTTAAGGCTACTGCTCGAAAGCAAACAAACTAACAAATAAATAAATGAATAAATAAATAAATAAATACATACATACATAAATAACACGAACAGCCTACTTGAACATCTGAAATGTATTTGGTGTCATCAGAGGAACTTTAAAAGGTGGTAGATGTGTAGATGTGCTCATTTGACATGAGCTTGAGTATGATGTTAATTGTTGTTAGTTGTTATTTCTGAACAAAGCCACATCCCCGTTTATAAGAGAGTGTGGAAACTTGAGCAACCACATTGTTTTAGTTATTTTTACTTCCCATCTTGAGAAGATTTTTTAAAAAATATTTTGAGATGTACAGGCTATAATTCACATCAATGGTAACATTTGGTTTATTGTAGTCTTTTTTTTTTGTTTACACATTTGAACAGGGGTGTGTATACTTTTATCCACTGTATGTCTAATAAGTTTCCTTGACACTCATGTTTTTACTAAATGAATAAAAGTAGAGAAATGTTAGAGGACACCAAGAAAGTACAACTGTATGTAAGTCATCTCTTGACTGAGTCTTTTTCCGGTCCATAGCCAAAGAGTGATGAAACACATTTTGTTAATCAGAACTTGGAAATTCTGTTCCAAAATTAGTTTCCTAATAAGCATGTATAGTAAAGCTCTTGGATTATATACCAAACCAACCTCCCATTACATATAAAAGTGACTGCAAACTTGTCACTTTGGGCCAATTTGTCACTTCACATTTTCTCTGTAATGTACTAAGGTGTTGTCCACCATGAAGCCGAACAGGATAAACGGTACAGGAAATGGATGGTTACATTTAAGACACAGCATAGTGTTGGGGAGAGGAGTTGAAAAAATTATAAAGTGTGGGTGTCTTTCTCAGTTATTGCCCTCATAAGCACTGACTGGACTGGACACTCTTGGGTAAAAATGATGAGAGGTAGGTATAACTCTAGGTGTTGTTCACCCTCCATAAGCAGCCTTCTATTTGATACCAAAATGGTGAACTACTTGCAAAGACAAATACACACACAACATAAAATATCAGGTTTACCACCCTCGTAAATCAAGTAGTGTAATGGACACACATTTGCTTGAACTATTTGTGCTGGGAAGCATAGGCTACTGAATTGGCCTATATTAGAAGTAGTTTTTTTTTTGTTAATATGTGTGTGAAAGTGTGTATCTGACCGCTAACCTAATAGAAGTCAGTATAACCCTTCTGGCAGAGAGCGCACAGCGACAGGGCTAATAGAAAGATAATGAGTCTGCCCATACTCATGGCTCTATTAAATCTCTCCTTAATACTCTCTCTCTGGAATGATGGGTATATTAGAGCGCCGCTCCTCCTTTATGACTGCAGCATTATGAGGAAAGTGAACCAACAATGAATATTCATGGATCAGTGGCGCTAAATACTTATTACAAACCGTGTCTTTTAACAATGAGAATGGAAGGTGTTTCTACCAAATAACTTAATTACAGGTAGCAATATTTGTGAGAATGGAAAAATAAATCTGGCCTAACATTACTGATGTGAATAATTCATGAACAGAAAGATAAAAGAAATATATGAGAACAGCTGGGCTCCCATGACCATGCTAATGATATTTTTATTTTTTACTATTATTGGTGTGGTGCTATAAGTTTAAATGGCATTGTCTGGCACAGATCATATATAATAAGTTAAAAAAAGAAATGGAAGGTATTCACGGCATAAACCACCTTTAAAAAAAGTAAATACTCCTGAACATGGCTGGTCCGCCCATAGGTTGGGGTTAGCAAAAACTAATGGTGCTGCAGCCTCAAGGGGGCGCCAAAAATTGGCTGAAAATTCACCTTCAATACAATTATAATAAAATGAATTATTATTATTAACTCTTAATTTCAAGTCAAAATGTTTCTACTATTAGGAAAGAAAAAAGGAGGAAATTTAAATTCATACAAACTATTAAAACTCCCATATTTTTGGCTACTTAGACCTCCATAGAGTGACTCTCGAACATGGAGTTAGTATAAAATTTGGCTAAGACCGTGCCCTTTCCTCTGATTGGCTGCCTCTGTGTAGAAGACTCACTTGTGAGAGCACATGTTTGTTATGTTGACAGCACTGGCTCGGGAGTGGAAAGGGAAGGGGGAGATCTATGCTAATGACGTAGATAAGCCCACGAAATTTGAATGAGTTGATTTCAGGCCTCTCGGCAGAAAGAAAATGTAACTCAGTAATGAGTGGACGATTTTAATTCATATTTCAAGTTTACTGAATCTCTAGGGGCAGCCAAGGCGTATAGGGGGTCCGGTTTGGCGGCCTCAGTATTGCATCTCTGCTTTTTGCAGATTACGTGGTTCTGTTGGCTTCATCAAGCTATGATCGGCAAATCTCACTGGAGCGGTTCACAGCCGTGTGAAGGGGCTGGGATGAGAATCAGCAAATCCAAATCTGAAACTATGATCCTCAGTCGGAAAAGGGTGGCGTGCCCTCTCCTGGTAGAGGATGAGATCCTGCCCCAAGTGGAGGAGTTCAAATATCTTGGGGTCTTGTTCACGAATTAGGGGAGAATGGAACGTGTGATCGACAGGCAGATCGGTGCAGCAGTCTGCAGTCATGCAGACTTTGTATCGGTCCGTTGTGGGGAAAAAGGAACTAAGCCGAAAGGCAAAGCTCTCCCGGTCAATCTACGTTCCTACCCTCACCTATGGTCACGGGCTGTGGGTGGTGACCGAAAGAACAAGATCCCGGATACAAGCGGCCAAAATGAGTTTCCGCCGCAGGGTCTCCGGGCTCTCCCTTAGAGATAGGGTGAGAAGCTCTCCTACCCTCACCTATGGTCACGGGCTGTGGGTGGTGACCGAAAGAACAAGATCCCGGATACAAGCGGCCAAAATGAGTTTCCGCCGCAGGGTCTCCGGGCTCTCCCTTAGAGATAGGGTGAGAAGACCGGTCATTCGGGAAGGCCTCAGAGTAGAGCCGCTGCTCCTCCGCGTTGAGAGGAGCAAGATGAGGTGGCTCGGGCATCTGTTTAGGATGCCTCCCGGACACCTCCCTGGTGAGGTCCCACAGGGAGGAGACCCCGGGGACGACCCAGGATATGCTGGAGAGACTACACCTCTCGGCTTGCCTGGTAACGCCTCGGGATCCCCTCGGAAGAGCTGGAGGAAGTGGCTGGGGAGAGGGAAGTCTGGGCTTCTCTGCTGAAGCTACTGCCCCCGCGACCGGACCTCAGATAAGCGGAAGACAATGGATGGATGGATGGATGGATGAAGCACCATAGAGACAATATCCATCCATCCATCCATTATCTGTACCGCTTATCCTCACTAGGGTCGCGGGCGTGCTGGAGCATATCCCACCTATCTTAGGGCGAGAGGCGGGGTACACCCTGAACTGGTCACCAGCCAATCGCAGGGCACATATAAACAAACAACCATTCACATTCACATTCATACCTACGGGCAATTTAGAGTCTTCAATCAACCTACCATGTATGTTTTTGGGATGTGGGAGGAAACCGGAGTACCCAGAGAAAACCCACGCAAGGCATGGGGAGAACATGCAAACCCCACACAGGCAAGACCGCGATTTGAACCCCGGTCCTCAGAACTGTGAGGCAGATGTGCTAACCAGTCGTCCACCGTGCCGGAAGAGACAATATTATATCCCAAATACTAGAAAAAGTTGCTTTGGTAAAATATGGGACCTTTAAATGAAAGAAGAGTGAACTATGTACAGTACTTTGAAATCACCTCACCTCGAGGCTCTCTCTCACTCTCTCTCACTCTCT
Source organism: Phycodurus eques (assembly GCF_024500275.1). NCBI lineage: Eukaryota > Metazoa > Chordata > Actinopteri > Syngnathiformes > Syngnathidae > Phycodurus > Phycodurus eques. Next base: position 23,835,049 of record NC_084535.1, read on the forward strand.
CTCTCTCTCTCTCTCTCTCTCTCTCTCTCTCTCTCTCTCTCTCTCTCTCTCTCGTTTTCCCCATACAGCAGAGAGCTACATTCAAAGCCACTCGAAATTAATGGAGATAAGCACAACAGAACACATCTTGCTCTCACAACCACCCCAACAGCAACACACGGCAATTAACACATGTAACACTTTGTTACAATAATAAAGGGAAATAAGAATATGTAAATAAATACATTAATTATTTATTGTTAAATTGAAGACTTTAAACAACAGTGACAGCCTCATTTGTTGGGGAATAATGTGAAAAATGAACAAATCTAAGACTGGAGCCTGATGTTATAGAAATTAGAAATTTGTTTCTTTCTTACTATTTACACTTATTTACAATAACATATTGTCTCACAAAATACTAAATATAATTCAAATGCAAATATCATGCACTTAAAGCACATCATTGCTTGAGCAAAATGTAAGAAATGAAACTTCTTGATGAACTGTCAAACTATTGAATGCAAACTACTGAAATTAACTAAGACAGAAGGAAAATGTTGTTTGGTCATTAAGTAAAATCCCGATGTAATCTTGCCTCTGAATCAGTCTTTTTCAAGCGGGGAAGCTGCACATATTTGGAATAACTTGACAACTAACATTTAACATGGAAAACAATAGGGTACTTAAATTCAAATTTAAAGAACACAGGGTAGAAAAAGACAGAAAATGGAAGAAAGAGATCAAGTTGTTGCTACTTTTGGTTTTTCCCATTAGATCTCACAATAGCAAGTTATTTGCATGATTTGTTTGGCAGTAAACCTACAATAATGTCATGAAGAAAATGTTCTATTTTATATTTTAAATTGTATGACATGTTATCTTATAAAGGCAATGTTAAAGTTGAAATTCACAACTTTTTTGTAAAGAAAAAAAAAGTAATTTTCACCCAAGCCACTACGAGAGGAGATGACACAGTACTGATTAATCCATTCAGCTCCTCTAACAGCTTGCTGTATTTTGTCAGTTTCTTATTTTTTTAAATATTTTGTTAATGCCCTATTCATTTCCCGCGATGGCCCGGTTGGTGGCGCACTGCAAATAACGGCAGGGAAATGAAACATGTCATTCAAAACATAATAAAAATTTTGTATACTCACATATAAGGGGCATAACATGCATTGTCTGTTATATCGAGGCGACGGCGCTGTTCTTTTGTTGTAGGTGGGTGTCATATAAAATCTTGCCTTGGGCGCCAAATTGACCAGCTGCTCATGATGAGATATCACTCTATCTCATTTAGAATGGTCGATGATGTATTGAATGACATATATGGGAACAAAAACCAACAACAAAACAATAGTATATGAATATAAATACACAATTAAATTTATCTTTTAAAAATATTTTGAGTCAAAATAAAATTAACTGAGAGAATGTGGTTGCATATGTGTGCGCACCCTCTTAACCAATCACATTCAAACTCCTGTAAAATGGGAGTAAGCACACACATGGCACCATTTAAAGTGACCCTAAATTTATTTCAGTTGTTCTTTTAGGGTTATAATTTTTTTTCTAGCAGTAGCCTGGAGCTTTTGACAGATTGACAGAGAATACCTTTGAGACATAAAGACATTAAAAAAAAAAACAGTCACTGAGCAATAAAAGACAATTGTGCAAAAAGATGCAGAGTCCTCTAGCAATTAGAGCAGTTTGAAAGACTAATATAGCAATAGTCCGGTGCAATGACCATTGTGCAAAGGGCGCCGAGACTTCAAGGAATGTACGCAGTTTAAAATGACTAGTACCGTGATAATATGGGACAATGTAGATTGTGCAAATGTTGCAGATACTCCTCAGTCAGTGTGCAAGTGGTGCAGATGCTACTCTGGCATGAGTGGCCAGTATTGGTCAACTACAGATATGTAATTAGTGCAGCGTGGCGAGACTACTACAGTGAGTGCACGAGTAATGTATAATTGGCCCGACAAAAATGTGACAACAAACTCAGGACAAAAAATTGTCCTTTCGACCTGTGATGCTCTTGAGGTGGTCCAGCATGAGGCGTTCAAAGGACTTCATGACCACAGATGTCAGGGCGACAGGCCTGTCGTTATTCAAACCCGAGATTGCAGGTTTCTTGGGGACTGGGATGATGGTGGAGCGTTTGAAACAGGATGGTACTTTGCACAGTTCCAGAGATCTATTGAAGATCTGTGTGAAGGCTGGAGCGAGCTGGTCTGCGCAGACTTTGAGGCAGGATGGGGAGACAAGGTCTGGACCTGGCGCTTTGTTAATCTTTTGTTGTTTGAAGATGCGTCTCACATCCTGTTTGTGGATGGTCAACACAGAAGTCAGAGGTGTGATTGTGGTCGGTGGTGCGGCTGGGTGGGTCTGGTGTGTGAAAGTGTCCTTTTCAAATCTGCAGCAGAAGGTGTTCAAGTTGTCGGCTAGTCTTTTATTGTTTTCAGTTTTAGGGGTTGGTCGCTTGTTATTGGTTAGCAATTGTAATGCATGCCAGACTGATTTAGAGTCGTTAGCGGTAAACTGTTTTTGTAACTTTACTGCATAGTTTCTCTTTTCAATGTTAATTTCGTTAGTCAGCTAGTATATATATATTATACAGGGGCCCTATCACCACTTCAATATGCATCCTCTTTAGACTGGCGAAGTTACTCAAGTTTGGCAGTGAACCACAGCTTGTTGTTATTGAACGTGCGAAATGACTTTGTTGGTACACACACCTCTTCACAGAAACTGATATAGGATGTGACAGTGTCCGTATATTCATCCAGGCTGCTAGCTGAATCTTCAAAGACACTCCAGTCTGTGCAGTCTAGACAGATATCTTTGCTTCGTTGGTCCACCTTTTCACTGTTTTCATCGTAGGCTTCGCACATTGAAGTTCTTGCCTGTTTGTTAGTAGTAGTTTCGCGTAGTATAGCAGTGGTCTAAAATGTTATTTTCCCTGGTAGGACAGTCGACGTGCTGCTTGTATTTAAGGAGTTCGTGGTTGAGTTTAGCTTTGTTAAAGTCCGCAAGAATAATGAGGGGTGAGTATAGATGTTTTTTTTCAATTTCATTTACTTGTGCAGCGAGCGGCGCCACGGTGGATGACTGGTTAGAGCGTCAGCCTCACAGTTCTGAGGACACGGGTTCAATCCCCGGGACCGCCTGTGTGGAGTTTGCATGTTCTCCCCGTGCCTGCGTGGGTTTTCTCCGGGCACTCCGGTTTCCTCCCACATCCCAAAAACATGCATTAATTGGAAACTGTGAGTGCGAATTGTTGTTTGTTTCTATGTGCACTGCGATTGGCTGGCAACAAGTTCAGGGTGTACCCCGCCTCCTGCCCGATGACAGCTGGGATAGGCTCCAGCACGCCCGCGACCCTAGTGAGGAGAAGCGGCTCAGAAAATGGATGGATGGATGTGCAGCGAGCGTAAGCAGTGCAGCATTTGTGTCGGAATGTAAACACCGGCGAGAATAAAAAATGCGAAAACACGAGGCGAGTAGAATGGCTTACAGTTCAAAATCAGCGACTCTAAATGCGGCTGCAGTGTGTGTTGAGCTCTGTGATGTCAGTACACCATTTTTCGTTGATGTAGAAGCATATCCCGCCGCCTTTTGTTTTCCCCGATAACTCCATGACGTGATATGCCCAGTGAAGATGGAAGCCCGGAAGCATTACGGCGCCATTCGGGACAAGTTCACAAAGCCAAGTCTCTGTAAAACACAGGGCGGTGGAACGCCCTTGTGTTTTACAGAGACCAGTAAGTCTTTACTGGTCTTTGTCAGAAGATGAAGCTCAGTCCATTTTGTTGGGTAGGTGGATCGACGGGAACGCCAATCTGTATCCTCTCTTGCGGAGCCTTCACTTGGATGCCGGCGCGCTTTCCCCTTTGTCGCCGACGTCTCCATGCGCCATAGAACGGGGCCCCACCCCCAGTGAGTAACTTGGGGGGGGGGGGGAGAACTGAGCGGTTTTGAGAAAGTTTATGAAAGAAAGTCCAGGATAGACCCCCTGATGTTTAGTAAGTCTTCCTTTGTGTAAGTGAGTCACGTAATGTAATGACACACTTGTCCCTTTATCATTTGTGACTCCTTGGAGATGAAATGTGTCTTTTACCCAGTTGAACCCATTGTTTAGCATGAGATTACAAGAGGCAACATCTGCAGCACATAGTATATAATGCACATGATCTGCATGGCGCCTTCTATCTCGCTCCCACTTTCACATCCAGATACACAAGGTGTCTATATGAATACAAAGCCTCAGAGGGAGGCCCATAAATATCCAAGAAGAAAGTTATTTAGATCTGGTTTGGAGATAAGGATAATGTGATGTCACCTCTAATACCCAGATCCAGACACAGCGTCCTCGCCTGCGCTTTCCCTTTACAAGTAAAAACAGCAGAGCCGACACATAAGAATGACAATGTGGCTTGTGTCAGTGCAGGCTGACTTATTAGTGATGTGCAGTAGCGGGCAGCCCACATTCATCCATTCAATGATGTTATTTACCCTTTTTTTTCTATTACCAGTGATTTTTTTATTGCAGAAGAAATCGGAACGATGTAATTGCCTACCTGGTATCTGCTTGCATTATCAGGCCTCGGATGGCATTAACTATTACTAGATAAAGGACTTTATGCAGCCATATTGTATGCTGTCTGTGGGGAGGTGTTGTGTTGGTAGGTGGGTGAGTTTCTGATACTGTGTTTGCACCTACAGCATGTCTGTGTTTGTGCATCATATGATTTATTCTAACTGTTCAGTGCATGCTTTACTACAGATAGTGTATACAAATCTATTGTGAGGTTAGAATTAGATATTTGACCAGACAATGGGATATGCTCTATCTCCAGAAGTGACCCATTGGTGTGTGCACAGTATATAAACTGCTGTGCTCACACTTTCTGGATCTTGTGTTTGTGTGTGGGGTGTGTGAGTGATGTCTTTCTTGCTTTCTTTCTTTTGTTATTTATTCCTTTCTTTAGATCTTTCTTTCTTTCTGCATCAGTCTGGCTGTGTGGGCACAGACAAAGTCAAACTGCTGCTCGCACATATTTGGGTAGCTATTTAATTAAAAGTGGATTACAAGAGTGTTGGGTAAACAAAGATCAGATTAACAAATAGACCGTCGCTACTTTCCCATTTGCTAATGCAAATTTGACTTGACGATGGGATTGGTCGTGCAGAAGAATGGCTCTGCCACTCCAACAGAATATTAAGACCCGGTCTGGAGCTCAGTCTAAGTCAGGACGATTGGCTAAGCCCCTTCCTTATGTCCAGTCTGTGTATATGTGTGTGTGTGTGTGTGTGTGTGTGTGTGTTGTGTGCGCATGTGTGTGTATGTGCATGTGCATTTGTGTGTTGATGAGACCAAGACAATGTGCTGTCTCGCATTACACCTTTTGGAGTGACTGAATAAATTCCCACCTTGTTCATCTTTAGACATTCCTTAGCTATTCAGTCCTATAATATTAATTTAAATAGCAGAAATATCTGAATTGTTTCACTATGACACTGAATTTATTCGACACAGTCTAACCATATTTCATCACCTTTAGTTTTCATTATAGCACACATTTTCAATGATAAGCTTTTGATAGGTTTATGCAATGGCAATACATTTACCAGTATATACATTTTCATCCCAGTTGTGTTTTTATTTTATCTTGTAATTGATAATAAGTGAGATTTATGATTGAGAACAGGTAGCTACGAATCATTAATCTCCTGTTTGAGTTTCCCGCAACCTGTAACAATAGGTAGCAAGTGGATGTTGCATGTTAGCAAAGTTCGTAGTGTCATCAAAGCATTCTCATGATACTGTAACAATATGAATAATTCATAGGCTAATAGTTAATTATTACGGGTTGGGGGGACAAAAGACAAGCAATTTATCCTGTGGTGTTGGCGCACGTTCATTTGGCAAGTCTCTCCTGTACTGCATTCACCATTGTACAATTGTCATATTTGGCACACTTCCCCACTATTGCGCTATTGTACATTTATTTCTTAATGACTTTCTGTACTGTGTCATCGTGAACAAGTTTCAGTTACGTAAATATTAAGCCTTTGTATATTTTCTATTTCTACAGTATTTGACCTGTCTTCAGAGGATGCAGCCAGCTGGACAAACCAACAAAAATATGAACAAAATATCATATTCTGTCTCATTTTCATAGCTCCAATTATTTGAAGATGTTAGAGTTGCGTGTGTTTATATTAAATGTTTAATGACATGTAACAGGTCCTTATTTTCCTCTTAACACTTTGTCAGTGTCACAGGGGTTTGTTGTGTGGGAGTGGAGGCAAAAGGCAAGTGGACCCAAGTGCAGGGACATAGGCATAGCAGGACCGGAGTGCTGGGGAAGCTAAAGAAAATTATTTATTTACAAAAAAGGCAAACAGTACTGGAGAGCAGGAGGAGAAATCGTAATCCAAAAGTCCTCAAAAACTGAGAAACTAGTAGCACAAAGAACAGGGGGAAAATACTCACCACAACAGATGACATGTCACATGATATACAGCAAAGCCCAAAGACATGTTTTTTTTTAATATTTAATAGAGTTAACGAAAAGGTTGAACAAGATACCTGTACATACACTAACGACAAACAGGGGAGCTGAATATGAGGTGGGAAGTAACTAATTGGCTGACACGAGGAGCAGAGCTGACGAGACCAGGTAGAAATAATAAACTGACAGGCAGCGTAGCAGTTTCAGCAGTGCAATTTCCAATGATTAAAAAGGTGTAATTTTGGATAAAGCTGCTTGAGTATGTCTGTCTGTGTATTTATTTGGCTTTTTTTTTTTTTTTTTTACAGTGCATATAAATGTATTAGGTTATGCTCTGTCTGGATATTTATATTTTGATGATCCATTGTAAGACTAAGAAGAAGAAAGAAAGTACATTTTAATTATAGTTTGACCAGGAGACCACCTTTTTTTTTGTAGTATAACTATCAAATCTGCCCATCCATTTGTCTTATTTTTATCCTCACGTTCCTTCTCATTTTTCACCCCTCCCAATTCCTGAGTCAGTTTGTCCCGGAGTTTTGGACACAGTTCGACCTTGCCATGATAGACTGCTGGTGTGTTCATTCCTCTTTTTCAGGACACCGCTCACCTCACTGGCCTACAGGAGAGTGAGTGGGGGAAAAAAAGGAGAATGAAGAAGAGTAGGAGGAGGTGGAATGGATTTATTGACGGGAGGCTCGGGCTCAGGTCGATACATCAGAGTCTGGATCATAGTGGATGATGAGGCCTCTGGGTGTCAGGGACAACTTCATACAGGCCCACACATGTATATATTCTGGTCTCTGCTTGATCTATGCAAACTGACAAGGTTTTACCTGTACACTTTTTCTCACTGCATTTCAACATTTGTATGTTCACATCACTGTCTAAAACAGCTTTCCTTCTTCAATATGAAGTTGATGGACTTTAATTTGTTTTCAAACAATGGATATAAAAAAAAATGACGCTGTTCAAATACCAGGTTTTGTGATACAAAAAAAAATACACCAAGATAAAAAATTTTCAAAACCACAATTTCTACCATTAATGTGACCTATAAAGTGTACAACTCAAATGAAAAAAAATGAAATCTATCTATCTAGTTCCCACTATGAATGGGGAGTTTCTTAAATCAACTAATTATTTACTTAATCAAGATTGCAGACCAATGGCCTGCTCTTAACAGAGCAGAGAATAACAATGTGTCAATAGTGCAATCATTATATCATCTGTGCTCTGGAAACAACAGTGCCGTAAGACAGTTAGTTCTGTCTATGAACTCTAATATAACTTAACTGTATAATAGTCCCTAAATAAACTGACAAATAAAATAAACCAAACAATAAATTAATATATAATAGAAAACAAATAAATTAATATCAGAACTGGGATAATTAATCATTCAAACTCAATTATGGGACAGAGTCAGAGGGTCAGCATTGTTCTTCTGAAGAACTTGTCTCGACAAAATATCATGAATCCATTCAGAAGTGGATAACATACACCATACAGGTAAACATATCAAGACACACTTCTTAATCTATTATTGAATCAAGAGTTGGACTAGACTCCTCATTACCTGCTGAATCTTACTTCATTTTACCAAGAATATTTTATGCTTCAAACTTTGTGAGAACAATTTGGAGAAGGCCCGTGATTGTAGAAATTGTACAGAACAAGGACCTCAATTCAAACACCTTTGAGGTGAATGGTAACAGAGCAGAGATGCTTGCAAGTTTTATCCGAAGAGTTATAGCTGTTGTAGCCACACGGGTTCGTGGTGTGGTGTGGTGGGTGGGGGTGGGGGGTCGGTGGGGGTTGGGCAACTATACTTTATTTCAAAGTCACTTCCTGTATGTCCAGTGATCCCATGGACCAATATATATATATATTTTTTTTTCCAGTATCGCGCATATCTGTTCGGATCTAAATAGTGGACCAAATGTGTGACATTGCCATCCCTGGAGCTATTCTTCCAGTGTGGCTAAAAGATCAGAACAAATCATGATTCATGGAATGACTGTAAAGCCCTTTGCTTTTGTGAATCACAAAGTTATTTTGATCATAAGCGGATCATATGAAAAGGTCAGGGACCAGTTTTACACAGAGGGAGGCCTGCTGTGTTGAATAATGCAGTTGCTAATTCTACGGGGGGTACAGGCTTCCCCTTCCGTAATGCTAACATGCTTCTGTGTCTCTTTAGGACAAACAGGGATACAGTAGTCCATCTGGGGCTGCTTTGTAAAGGGAGTAGTCACGAAGCAGACAAGCATCTCTTCAACAACTACTTTTTTTCAACTTATTTTTTTGGGGTTTGCAAGTCAGACTTGAATAGTGCCCCAACAGTTCCAAGTACTTAAAGATGAGCGCCTGTCATCCCCACTTTGCACAATATACCGCATTTTCACAACCATAAGGTGCACCGTATTCTCATTTACGGGGTCTATTTCTGTAGTTAACACATACATAAGGCGCACCGTTATTGGGTGCAGGCATGGTAAAACATACGCGAGCTTAAAAATGGGGTAGCATGTATGCACGCTAAAACAATGTTTTTAAAAGGCAGCGGGAGCAAAACTGAGTTCGGTTGTACTTTATTGAAGTATTTAACAATGTACTCACGTTATTTTTAAATCCTCATCCACAAATCCATCAAAGTCCTCATCTTCTGTATCCGAAATGAACAGCTGGGCAAGTTCTCCATAAAAAACGCCAGGTTCCCTCTCGTCATTGTCGGAGTCAGTCTCATTGCCATGCGGCTCCTCAGAAATGATGCAGGCTTTTACGAAAGCTCGAACAACAGTGCAAGGAGACACATTAGCCCAAGTATCCACACTCCATTCACAAATTGTGACGTAACTCACCCGGCTTTGCCTCCTAGTCTTAGTAAAACTGTGTTCGCCATCTGTCATCCATGGCTCCCACGCCGCTCGCAACTTCACTTTGAACGCCCTGTTTACACCGATGTCCAGCGGTTGGAGTTCCTTCGTCAAGCCTCCCGTAATGACGGAAAGCTCCAAGTCATTGCACTCAGTCGAATGGTGACTGTAGAGACGCTTCTCCCGGCTGTTCTTTGCTCATTAATCCATTGCTCAAATTGGTCTTCCAACTCGGGCCACCTCGCCTTGTTTCCGCTTTTTGTTTTTTTTTTTTTCCGCGGAAACTCAGCTTCATCTTCTTGACTTGGCGAAGCTCGTTTTCCTGCTTCCTCCACTTGCGAACCATGGATTTGTTGATCTTGAATTCTCTCACGGCTGTGGCTGCTCGATTCCCATGTTCTTCCGCGTAACTAAGAGCTTGCAGTTTAAACTGTGCTTCATAAGCGTGTCTCTTCGTAGGTGCCATTTTCGAAGGTCCTTAGCCAAACCGATGCACATACCGGAACTATATACTTACTGGGGGCGTGTCTTTAGCGTCCTCTGTCACGCGCACCCTTCCTCCTTTATGTCCGCATTCTGTCCTCAGTCACGTCCGCCTTCCTCTATATAAGCAGCGTGTCAGCAGGAAATGCTCCCAGTCAGTCAAGCGGAGCGCTCATCAAAGTCACACAACAACATTTACAGATGTTGGAACTCGGTGCACACATAAGGCGCATTATAAGGCGCCCTGTCCATTTTGGAGAAAATTTAAGACTTTGAAGTGCGCCTTATGGTTGCGAAAATACGGTAGTTAAAGTGATCCAATAATTTATTGAGAGCTTAGTGTTATTGGACATACAGGAGGTCACTTGAAAGTGGACAAGACGATCAAAAATCTGATGTAAGCACTAAATCAGACTTAGTCATAAAGACCTGCAGTGTAAATTTCTCTTACTTCATCCAGTATGCCATCCAGTCATCCATTTACCCCTACTTATCTGGGACCAGGTTACTGTTACTGGAGCAGCCTAGGTAAGGCAACCCAAATGTCCTTCTCCCTTGCAACGCCATCCAACTCCTCCATGGGGATGCTTCTGTAGGCCAGATAAGCCATTTAATCCCCCCAGTGTGTTCTGACTCTGCCTGGGGTCTCCTACCAGTTGGGTGCACACTTGGCAGCGTCCCTCATGTCCGGGCACCTCACCCTGTCTTTATGGCTGAGCACAGGAGTCATACAGAGAAGAATCGTTTGAATTATCTGATAATCCTATCATATAAATAAACAATACAGTAGATGTGAGTAATTAGCAGTGTGGTGCAGTGTGTTTGTTCATCATTATTTTAACTTTTAATGATTGAAATGAGTTACCCCGACAGTCATATTTACCTCAGTGTGATGGTCTTTTTATTATTATTATTACATCCATCCATCCATTTTCGGTGCCGCTTATCCTCACAAGGGTCACGGGCATGCTGTGGAACCTATCCCAGCTATTTTAGGGCGAGAGGCGGGATACACCCTGAACTGGTCGCCAGCCAATCGCAGGGCACATAGCAACAAACAACCATTCACACTCACATTCAAACCTACAGGCAATTTAGAGTCTTCAATTAACCTACCCTGCATGTTTTTGGGATGTGGGAGGAAACTGACGTAGCCGGAGAAAACCCACCCAGGCCATCGTGCCCCCTATTATTATTATTATTATTATTATTATTATTATTATTATTATTATTATTATTATTATTATTATTATTATGGTGGGTTTGTAAATTTGTTTGTATACTACTGTTAAAATCTGGGTCAAAAAAGACAATTTCACATTTTGCATGAAATTTCATCAATGTAGATACATTTGGTTAATTGAGATGTATTTATTTAGCTCAGTAACATGGATAATTTATTAATTGTAAATAAAATAATAGTGTGTAAAATCAACACTTTTCCATTGTTATTATTATTATTGTTATTATATATCCAATGCAAATAAATGTACACAAATTTACAAACATATATGTATAATTGACATAATTTAGTTAAAAGAGGACACTTTTGATTGTATTTCTGATTAATTTAATGTTATCTTGATTTTAAAGCAGAGTCATATGAAGGGATAAAGTGTGCCCTTGCGTACTATTCTGGCTATCCGTTGTAGTCCGTCATTGACATACCTTCATGCCGAATACACACCTTTTCACCGCAGTCTTAAGCAGTTTGCCAATGTTGGCATACACCAACACTGACATGCAGCCAGACCAATCAACCCGTGGTTACGATTTCAATAATCTCGAGCGGGGTTCACTAACCACCGTGCGTGGCCAAACAGAGGGACTGAAACAAACATATTTCATTGAATTGATCAAAGAAGCACCGAGAGACGTTTTAGGATCATAGTTTGTAGTGTATTCCCTCTTCATGCTTTATATTCATGTAGGCAATTACAAACACGGGTTGATTGGTCTGTCAAATTAGTTTTTTTGCTATCCACTGCAGGGCTTGGTCCGTATTCCTCGCAAATGGTACGGTTTTACTGTATATAGCTTATTGTCTCAGATGAGATCCACTCGAACAGCTCGAAAAAAAAAAAAAAACTAACAATACGTAAGTATTGTAAACATACAAGTGTTTCTGATATTTTGTTACGCTCATGTATATAAATAATAAAAGCCCAAAAATACCATGTATGTATATTATACACTATCAACTTACGTGTATACTTTAAAAAAAACGCAATCTCCTGGTGCAGAAATAAGGGGCAATGATACTTCGAGAGGGGCGCGGTGGGACGACTGGTTAGAGCGTCAGCCTCACAGTTCTGAGGACCCGGGTTCAATCCCCGGCCCCACCTGTGTGGAGTTTCCATGTTCTCCCCGTGCCTGCGTGGGTTTTCTCCGGGCACTCCGGTTTCCTCCCACATCCCAAAAACATGCATTAATTGGATACTCTAAATTGCCCGTAGGTGTGACTGTGAGTTTGAATGGTTGTTTGTTTGTATGTGCCCTGCAATTGGCTGGCAACCAGTTCAGGGTGTACCCTGCCTCCTGCCCGATGACAGCTGGGATAGGCTCCAGCACGCCCGCGACCCTAGTGAGGAGAAGCGGCTCAGAAAATGGATGGATGGATGGATACTTCGAGAGAGAAGTGTATGCACTTACACATGAAGTACAGCAGCATACCTTTAATGATTATTTACAGTGTGTCTCTTGACACAATGACAGGATATTATCCTGTCATTGTGTCTTCTTCTACACTCTACACTTCTTCTACAATCTTCTACACATTCAAAAGGTCACAAAATTAGAGGGGCTTTTTTATTTTTTATTAGTTTTTTATTATTATTTTTATTGGACACTGTGAAAATGGGAGTGAATGTGTTTTTTTGTAAAACAGTACATCATTGTAAAAATTTATTACCAGGGAAATTATGATTTGTTTCAGAATGCTTTAGTTAAAACACTGTACTATCACACTGTGATGATACGGAATTTATTTTGGTTTTTAATATAAGAATAGATAAATTATTTTGTTAATATAGTCAGCCAGAGCTGCATGCAATCCAAAGATATCAATGTCCTTTCACCATCGTTCCTATCATACTGTGTTCCGTGTTTTTGTTTGCACATTAAGGACAAAGGTCCTGTTTTTGTTTTAATTCCTCATTTTCAAAAATACCATGCAAGCAACAGGTTTTTCCACATGTTTTTGAGATTGTAGGGTGAAAGCTGCAGCTGGCTTCTAGTGTGGGCTGGATGGGTAGCAAATATGGGGAAATGAAATGCCAGTATTTTGAGGGTAATAGCTCGTCAGTAGCATATTGGGAAAAAAAAACAACACAAAAAAGCACGATGAACTAGTTCAGTTTTAGACCGCTGACCTTATTTCAAAATTTTGAATTATGAACTACGAATTTACCTGGTTCATTTTTGGAACAATGAACTGACCATTGAAATATTTGGCATAAAAAATCTACTTTCCCAACACTGATGGTGTATTATTTCACATCGCAACATACTGTATATAGCAGGTTTAAAAATATTTTTTTTAATTCAACTTCCTAAACTACATCAAATAAAATTGCATAAAAGAAGGCAGGAAAGATGGACAGAAAATGGTTTTGGGGAGAGGGACATGCTGGACTGTCAGAGTATTTCATCATCACAGTTGTTTATATGTCCACTAGCATGCGTGCTTGTGTGTGTGTCGTGTGTGCCTTTGTGTGTGGTTTGGGCTGAGGGCAGCAGATGGGCAGGAGGGTAATTTGGTTTGGCACTAATGCAATGCCAAGGATCTATGCTCTGGTTGAGAAATATGCCTCACACCTCACACACACACACACACACACACACACACACACGCACGCGCACACATTTTCTAATGTAATCTAAATGGAAATTGATGGCTCACAGAATATCTGCTACTTCTTGGTGGGCACTGCAGCATGTTAGTGTTTAAACTGTACATGGTCACATTGTGCATAATGTGACATAACTGTGAGCAAGCCAGTTACTCCTACCTTCTGTACAGAATAAGAGGTCAAGGCAGAGGAGGATATCGGTCAATGGCAGCTCTCCATTAGGTCAAAGGAAGCTCAATATATTCTCGGCAGGCCTGTGTGAAATACGTTATGTATCTTTAATCGACATTTAACTTGTATATTCCTGTAGATTTTAAATTTGTCCATGTACAACCTCTGAAGTTGAAAGAATGTAGCAGAATGAAGGAATGTAGCCAAGTCACACAATAGCTCAGTCTTCGCTATACATGACATCGTGCCGACAAATCGAGTGAGACCGCAATGTACCTCGGAAGACCTCAGTTCAGTGAAAGACAACTCGTCATTTATCATTAAAGACGGGCAATGATCATTCATTTCTATGGGTCAAAACTCTTTGGTGGAATGGATTGTAGTTGACCTTTGAGGTTCCACTTGATGCATCTATATACAGTACATACTCTGTGTGTGGACACACTTTAATTCGGCCAGATAAGAGTATGATGGCCTTACGCCCTGTCACAACAGTTCTTCATCCTCCTCCTCTTCATCCCTTCCGCTCACACCACCAGCTGGGAGATTATAGTTGCCACCGTCACCCTGTTTACACCTTAACCCGGCACCAATTACCAGGCTTTGACACCCGAGCTGTCACCCTCAGGGTGTTGGGCTGGTGGGTGCGGTGAGGTGCGGTAGTGGTGGGGCACATTCACACCCCTCACACTGTCACAGCCTCACCTGTGAATAGATGCATTTGGAGGGGCACGCACATCTTTATGAAAGAGCTACTGCAATATTTAAAAAACTTTAATTGCTCTGGATTTATACACATTTCACAATATTACACCTTTATGTCATGAGTTTAATTGAGGCTGGTGCAGGTGCTCCATTATAGTGTGTCGAATAATTGTGAAATGTACAAACCTCAGGGAACGTGGAAATGTGAAAGTTCTCCAGGTGAGCAAATTCTTGTTCAGAGTTACTCAGTGTGTAATTAACGCTTAAGCGACTACATCAACTAGTACTTCAACTATCAATAGGAGTAAATGTACATTTGATGATCAGCTGAAGAAGATTGAAGCAAACACAATACATATAACATGTCTTTTAGATTGTGCCAAAGTGTTGTTGTTTGTCAAGACTGCAAATTTGCGTAGTGCCACTACAGGAGAAGTGTTTGAGCCCGACCACCAACATTACTGACAGTTGCCAATGATTGGTTAATTGACCAAACAGACCAAACTTGAAAGTGAACCACAGCAAATGACTACTGTACACATTTGTACACAATCTGTAATGCTTCTTTTTAAATGAACAGAGTTGAATGGTGTGATGCCACAGCTAAAACTCTTCTCTTTCTTTGTCCGTAATGATGAAGATGTGCTACACAGACAAGTTTGTGTGGTCTGCTGTGTGATAGGTTGTGACAGAGGTCTTGGCCTCGAGCACAGCAATGATTAATGGGTACAAACACACCAGCTCTCCTTTCTACCTCGGTCATGTATTTTTAACCCCTGCAACGCAATGACACAAAAAGATCCACACACACACACAGACACGCACACACACAAGGGTGAGCGAGTAAGCTCATGGCCATAGTAATGTCATAATTGAAAAACACAAGAGAACAACAGTGTGTGTGTGTGTGTGTGTGTGTGTGTGTGTGTTTATGTGTGTTTATGTGCTGACCTGTTTGGTCCACCTGTTCTCCCCAGCTGGCCGGGCTGAATTGAAGGCCATAAATATCTTGGAGGATCCGCCGGGCTTCAATTCACCTCTCGTATACCTCTCACTCTTCATCCATTTCTGCCCTCTTGTCTCTTATCCTTTCCTTTCACCCCTGCCCCTCCTTCCATATTTTGCCCTCAAGAACTTTTTCTACATCACTGTCCTTACTCCACATCCCTCCATCAATTTTAACCTTTTCATCATCTGCTCATTCCCCCTGACACCATTTCTTCTTCTTGCTAAGGATGCGGAAGGTGAGAAGTAACCAAATCAGAGATCAAGTGTGAGTTGACCTGATGACCATTTTCTGGTGTGAGCTGCCTGCAGAATTTCTCCTTTTTTCCCTCCTTTTTTTCCTCAACAAAGGGTGTTAAATGAAGAAAAACTTGAAAAAGAATGTACAAAAGAAGTTATGTGAAGGACGTTCACTCACATTTAACGCAATTAAGATTAAATCTGTGTCACAATACTATTTGCCAGTGTTTTCTTGCACATCTTGCTATTTGAGGGGTAATGGTCACGGCCACTTTAAATACCCATAGTTGTCACTAAACCCCTTTTTAAAAAACTGGTAAATATTCATGGGGGTATTGTAAATTTGAAAGATTCCTCCACAGCCAAGCTTCAAACTTTGGCTTCTGAAATTGCTTCAATATAGTCACAACATTTTATTTCAACTTGACACGGTCGAATTTGTTAAGATGAACCATTCTGCACCCTGCATGTAACTCTGTGCTTCGTAGTTTTGGTGTTCTCATGCTCCCATGGTGTTTATACTTGAGTGTGATTGTCGGGCAGGTGAATGCGGGATATTGTCCACAGGGCTGATCCACAAGGTTTTCATTTTCAAAGCCGTATGGGGCCAGGTCAAGTGTGCTGTATAGAAATGATTGTGGCATTGAAAGACAGTAATTTGAAATTACGTAACACTTTATGTCATTTTTTAAATTTTACCAATTACAAATTATTTTACTTACAAAAAAGACCAAAAAACAGGAAACTCTACTCCCAGACCTACAGAAAAAAACAAAATGTCTTTTCTAAAAAGTATGGAACCTTATGGTTGCCAATGTAGAAAATATTTACCTCTATCAAGTCGCACAAGCTGAGCTTTCTGTGGAGGCACCCATGAAGTGTTAAATTACACACATTTGGATGGGAAAATATATACACTGTAAAACTTATTATTGTAAAAAATAAAGTATTTTACTGGCAGCAGTGATCCTGTAAAATACTGTAAATTAATTCAGCATAATACTTTAAATAATATCCAGTAAAATACTGTATTTTCTATGATTACTGATTACAGCAATTTCCATCCATCCATCCCTTTTCTGAGCTGCTTCTCCTCACTAGGTTCGCGGGCGTGCTGGAGCCTAACCCAGCTATCATCGGGCATGAGTACATCCTGAACTGGTTGCCAGCCATTCGCAGGGCACATACAAAGAAACAACCATTCGCACTCACATTCACACCTACGGGCAATTTCGAGTTGTCAATTAACCTACCACGCATGGTTTTGGGATGTGGGAGGAAACCGGAGTGCCCGGAGAAACCCCCCGCAGGCACGGGGAGAACATGCAAACTCCACACAGGAGTTGAACCCCGGCCCTCAGAACTGTGAGGCAGACGCTCTAACCAGTCATTTACCGTGCCGCCTTAACCGCTTTTTGGTTGTCTAAAATGTTGTTTTTTGTTTTGTATCTTGCTGGGGTGAGGATGGGTGGGACCATGTGTCACTTTATCAAGGGGGGTGATGTCTTGAGTGGTTGATTATTTATTACCACAAAATCTGAATTTATAGATTAACTCAGAGCCAATTCAACAGGCTGCAAACACAGCACCAATATTAGCATTATCATAGTGATACATATGATGATTTTTCTACAAACATTTGTCCATGATTTTGAACTCAATGGAACATTCACCTATTTGGGTTGACATGATACTGGAGGGCGGCACGGTGGCCGACTGGTTAGAGCGTCAGCCTCACAGTTCTGAGGTGCGGGGTTCAATCCCCGTCCCCGCCTGTGTGGAGTTTGCATGTTCTCCCCGTACCTGCGTAGGTTTTCTCCGGGCACTCTGATGTCCTCCTACATCCCAAAAACATGCATTAATTGGAGACTCTAAATTGCCCGTAGGCATGACTGTGAGTGCGAATGGTTGTTTGTTTCTATGTGCCCTGCGATTGGCTGGCAACCAGTTCAGGGTGTACCCCGCCTCCTTCCCGATGCCAGTAAAAGATATCCCTGCGAGGACGTCAGGACGAACGGTTAAAATCACTCATGAGTACGTTCACTGCGCTCACTGTCGTTCCTTGCGTGAACGACTCACTCATCATACTAGTTCACAGTGAACTTCTGCATGAATCACTCATGGCAGAACAATTCACTGCATACCTACTAGTGCGTCGCTCCTTTGCGGATCGCGAATGAAGAAGTTCAATGAACGAATCACTCATGGCTAATACATTCAGTTCAATTTCAATTCATTAGTACATTCACTTCACTTCAGTACATTCAATTCAGTCATACATTCAGCTCGTCCCTCCGCTGTCTGTGTAGTGCTGCCTGATGCTGGCTGCTCATTGGTCATTAGCCAAAGTGAGTGATAACGCTGGCGAATCGCAAATCACTTGGCAGTCGTTTAGTGAAGTCCAGTCCCCGCCTACATGCAGGCTGCTCATTGGTCATTCGCCAAAGATTCAGAAGTGAATGACAGAACGCTACAGCAGTTTTGTTTCCGCACCCAGCCGACACGCTCACACAGCGGCCAAGCTCAAAGAACGAATCATTTCATAAACTGATTCAATTCATCCATCCATCCATTTTCTGTACTGCTTATCCTCACTAGGGTCGCGGGCGTGCTGGAGCCTATCCTAGCTATCTTCAGGCAAGAGGTGGGGTACACCCTGAACTGGTCGCCAGCCAATCGCAAGGCACATAGAAACAAACAACCATTTGCACTCACATTCACACCTACGGACAATTTAGAATCGTCAGTTAACCTACCGTGCATGTCTTTGGGATGTGGGAGGAAACCGGAGTGCCCGGAGAAAACCCACGCAGGCACAGGGAGAACATGTCATCTCCACACAGGCGTGTCCGGGATTTGAATCCCGGTCCTTAGAACTGTGAGGCGGATATGCTAACCAGTCGTCCACCGTGGCGCCTGATTCATTTCAGTACATTTATAAAAAGATTTGTTCTTTTGAACAAAGCGTTCGTGAACAAAACATCACTAGTTAATAATAAATGGGTCAGTTTTTCTCATATCTGCTGTTGCTTATTGTTGTTCTCTGTTTGAGTAATATCACTTGATCAAGCCTTTTCCAATATTCCATACTACAAAATAAGTAAATAATGTATTGCTGAAATCGGACCGGACCGATATCGGTATCAGCCAAAACTCAAGGCTGCAATATCGGTATCGGCTCGGAAGTGAAAAAGTTGAATCGGGTCATCTGATAATAATTATATTTTTATATAATATTATTAGTATCATGATAATCACCAAGTAGTATGGTGGACGACTGGTTAGCACATCTGCTTCACGGTTCTGAGGACCCAGGTTCAAATCTGGCCTCACCTGTGTGGAGTTAGCAAGAACCACAACGTATGTGCCTCTTGATGAGTGTACAGACGTGGATTCACAGATGCTGCCTTGTTATGCACCATCCTGCCACTCTTCTTGCTTGGTGCCTTGTCATTCCTAGCTTTGGTGGCCCTCTCTGGATTTATGTCCGCGTAGCTTCTAGAAAAACAAAATAAAACAACAACAAAAATCAGTCTTTCAGGTGACAGTTTATTAATACAGTATACACATTAACTGGCCATGATGTTAACTGTGGGCTGTTGTTGACCTGAGGGACTGTCAGACATTTATTGGTGTAAATATGTATACATTTATTTTTCTATGTCCAACAGTTTGAAGGGAAACATTAAAATATGCTAAATAACGCCAGTCAACATGTATTTAATAACACAACCATATACAAATAAAATTTTTGGACAGCCATTACAAAGAGTTGAGTTGACACTTGGGTCTGTTATGTACATTTTGTGGTACATTTTTCCCTCTTTTCTGTCCTCCTTCCCATGATGCCACAACGTTTACAGTAAAAATTCAGGATAACAGTAGTGCTGTATTTTTTTGCTTTTGCTCCAATGGTGTATTGCATTTTACAGTAATATAAGAATACAGTGTAATATAAAAATACAGTATAATACTGGACCAAATTTACAGTAAATGCTTCCAATTTTACAGAAAAGACTTACAGTGTACTTTTAGTTATTTATTTATTCATTAAAATATAGACATTTATTTTTTATTAGCATGCCAACTATATTAATGTCCATTTTATAGCACTTCATTAGCCTTAGTAATGTACAGCGAATCAATACACAATGAAGGAGAACCAATATGATTTTAATGAAATATTTATTTGTTTTTACTACTAAATAATGTATGCAATAATTTATGAATGATTTAAAAAGGTACATTGCATATACTTTGATTAGAAATGTGTTTGTTGCATTGGTTGCATGTCACGTTAGCACATTGTACTTTATTCTTTGGTTGGTAATATGTGACATCTGAACCATCTGGTTTCCACTAAAGGCACTGTTTGTTCATCAATAGGGCATGTAGTTGCTGTCTGTCTCTATAAGGGGGTAACAAGTGAGGACAATGAATTGATTCTCATGTTATGAAGAGATGCATTTTCATGCTTTCATAAAGGTGTCATATATATATAGTATACCTCCTGATACAGACACCATTCTCCTCTTTTGAAATGATTTATCTCAGTCTTTTTGTATGTAGACTTTTTATATCCACTTTATACTGCACACAACCTCACCAGCAACGGGAACTGCCAGCATAGTCACAAAACTGGTCCCTCCAGGTTGGTTGATGTATAACCGACTCTATCAGCATTAGTCAGAGGAATCAATTTTATTGGGTCTGACTGGCATTGAATCTGCAGTTGGTATCCTTGGGACAAGGTAGAAAGGTAGTAAGGTAGTATTTGGAGTCTGCCCAGCCCAGTAGTCGAGCTGCCGTCGGCAGTATGCTTAGTTTCCACTACACTGAGGGACTGTGGGGGGATGCCGAGCATTTACACTGCTCCTGTGTGCTTTGAGCGGAGTTCAAATTCAAAGTCAGTGCCCCATTGTTGACTGAAAGGAAAAGAGAGACCTGCGGAGTGTTGGTGTGACAGGTTGGAGCTCCTGCATCAGGAAACTATGAGCAGCGATCAAATTAGCAAACAAATGACAAGACTACAGTGAGGAACACTTGATCAAAAACGTGCGTGTGAGAAGATAGAAAGGGACTGGAATAGTCTCTTCCAGGTCATCAATAGGGCATGAAGTCACTGAGTTGGTCTGAAGACTCAACAAGAATCAAGTGAGCAAGACAGAAGGAGAGAGACAGAGAGAGAGAGAAAGAGAGAGACAGCGAGAGAGAGTGAGAGAGAGCGTGTCTTGGTAATTTATACAGTTTTGACTACTCACTAACAACTGACACGAATAGGAGACTGTGTTGGGAGATCCATTTTTGTCTGTCTTTGTGTGTTTAACTCTATAGTAGAAAAGAGTATGTCACTTGCAACGTGTGATGGTTATACAGTATAGCCAATGTGCAAGAGCACAATTTTCATGAACCATCAGGTATGTGTGTGTGTGTGTGTGTGTGTGTGTGTGTGTGTGTGTGCGCGCGCACGCATGTGTGCGTATCATCATAAACTTTCGATTGTATCCTCCCACCTCCACTCCAGCCTTTGTGATGTTATATTGTACAGTGAGTGTCAATGGGAGCATGTGCTCTGGGCCTCGATGCACGGCAGGTGAAAGAGGTAAATTGAGCCATTCCATCATGTAATGCAGGGAGGCCAAGCTGACAAGCTGATCAGGTGTGCATGCATAATGGTCACCAAAAAAGAAGCTCTGTTTTGAATAATACCCACCTCAGCCACCCACTCCACGCCACCAGCCCCCCAGAAAATCTATATGCGGTTTTAAGTAGATCTGCTCTCGGTCAGACTGGGACCTCATCCATCTTAGCAATGAATGGAAATCAGAGTGTGACTGTGCCCAACAGAGACCTGGGTAGAACCACTTACATCTTTATCTCCATCCCCCCCTGTGTTTTTTTTTTTTTTTTTAACATTCCTTTGTCAACATTCCCACTAGAAGAAGAAACTTGGTGACGATGACAAGTGGGTTGAATTGTGAATGTGAATTCCAAAGGAGAGCCACTGCTGCGGTCAGACAGTGAAGGAGTGATGATTAAGATAATAAATAATAATAAAGGTGATAAACTAATGACTGAAGACAAGGTGACAAAGTGACATTCCTTGGGAAAAAATCCACTACTTGGGAAGCCTAAGCCATCCATTTTCTGTACCGCTTTTCTCCGGGTACTCCGGTTTCCTCCCACATCTCAAAAACATGCGTGGTAGATTGATTGTGAATGTGAGTGTTTGTTTGTTTATATGTGCCCTGCGATTGGCTGGCAACCAGTTCAGGGTGTACCCCGCCTCCTGCCCGATGATAGCTGGGATAGGCTCCAGTACGCCCACGACCCTAGTGAGGAGAAGCAGCTCAGGAAATGGATGGATGGATGGATGTTGGTGAAGGTATTTTTTTTCATATTATTAACCAGATAAACAAGTGGCTTCTGACTTTAAGGTGGTGACTACTGATCCCTTCAAATTTCCTTAATCCTAGCTGGAGTTTATATTGCAGATAAATTCACCAAAACCAAGTGAGCATGTAAATGACTATAATAAACTGAATCCCGACAAGGGGCAACCCTGGGTGAGCTCAACACCAACAGGAAAATGTTCCAGTCAGCGAAAACGAGGTTCAACAATCAGCTAGACTTGGCTTGGTCTTCTGAGGAGGTTGAGGAATCCAACCCATCACAGCCCCCAGTTGTCCATTTATTCAGTTTTTCAACTCAACTGCCAACATCATCCAAGTTGAAAAAATATATATATTTCTGTGAACTTCACCTGTAAGGGCAGAGCTTCAAAGTTTCTCATTGGTCCATGTGTGTGTGTGTGTGTGTGTATCATTGCCAGTTCCTTCCACTGTCAGACAATGTAATTGGGTAAAAGCTGTCTTTTCTTTCACTTTCCATGTGATGGGAACATTTATCGTTTGTATTGCTTGACTAGTGTGAGTGCCTTGTCGCATGCTCCGGCACAGTACACATCCCTGGACCCAGCATGGTTGGAAGTGGTGGATTTCAGCACATACTGTTATTTGTGCATGGAAACTTACACTGGTTATGGCACTGATATACTTCCATAACTGGTGCTTGAGTTCAACAGACTTGCAGCACTTCACAGGAACTAATTACACAATTATTTTTTAATCCAAAACCTTGTTTGTGGTCATCAAGAACACTGGATAACCTGATTTTTCTATTTTGTCTTACATTAACAACCAAAGCTTCATCCAGGATACCCCTTGCTCAAGGTCTCCTTAAATATCAACATTCAGTACAAAAATTACTGAGATAACTAATCATTTGGGGCTGACTGTCTTGCTTTGCAGAGACTCGTGTGCGGCTGCTCTAATAGAAAGGGGTTCTGATAAAATTGCACCTACCAGAAACAAGGGAAAGAGTGCTGAGCACCTCCTATGTAAAGAAAGGAGGTGGCAGTATAAGTGTTATTCATAGCCTGAACAGAGGGTGAGTTTTATTGCCGGTAGATAAAAAGATATCGTCCTTCTGCTCCTGTCTACATGCACTATATACAGTGTTGTTAATGTGAGATGTGCATCTCAGCAGCAAATAGATATGCAATTAAGATTCAGCTACAATTTCACTTTTGTGTGGGAAAAAAAAGAGCAGAATTTAAAGAGCGGGCTTTATGTAGTGCAATGACCAATGAGTCTCAAGTGAGTAAGTGGATGCCTCAGTTTGCGCTGTGAAAATAACTGTAGCTATTGATAAGATCCTGTACTTTACAAAATGTATTAAATCACTCAGAATCTTTGCAATTTGCCTTCTAAACATGAATTGAAAAATGAATTCCACCAATTAAAGTTTGAATACAATTCGACTGTGCTATTGTGTCGAAAAATAGAAATTTAATGACTGAAATACATTTAATCAGGAATCAAACATATTGTACTATAGAAAGCATATTTTACTGTTGCATCTGCCATATAGGAATATTGAATACTCAGACTCATTGCGCTATATTTAGCACACAGACATTTTCTTCAACGTCATCCAGAGTTGTGTATTGACTCCATAACAGTTAAGAGGCGCATGTTGTTTTTGTAGCATAGAGAGCAATTCCTATTTCAGTAAAATATGGCAGTAGCTCTATGTGCTCAGGCCATTGCGAAATCAGTTTTTAAAACTCTTCATCTTTGTTGATTTGGTTAGCAAGGGATTTTAACTGTAATGAAACATCAAGTATGATATTTTAGTCCTATCATTCCTGATGCAGATGAACATAAACAAGAACCCTATGTATTTTTATGCATTCACTAATTGTTAAGAAAATGAAAATGAGTGGGAAGATAATAATAGTTATGAAAGGAGGCAGAGTTGGCCTAGTCGGGTATTAGAAAGAGGTCACAAAAGTGATAGCTGCTGCATGATGATGATGTTGAGAACAATCAATGAAAGGAGATAAATAAAAGGCAGGTTGACAATATACACTACATGAGGTAGTGATCGCCTTAAAGCAGGCATGCCCAAAGTCCGGCCCGCGGGCCAAATCCAAATTTCCTACGGCCCGAAACATCATGTCGTAAAATCAATAATATGTGGCCCGCCAGCACAGTTTACCACAGTAAATAATACACACATACAAAAAAAAAGCCATTTTATATTTCACCACAAGGTGGCAGTAGACCTGTGGCCGCACTCCCGTCGCGTGACCCCTGTGTGAACTTTTACCCCTGTAGTATGTTTTTAGCCCATTTCTAAAATGGCAACTGAAACTAAAAAGAGGAAAGTTGACAACGAGGGCCGCCATGTCCAGGACAAGCGGATTTTTTCACTGACATACGAAGCCACTGTGTCTGCCTAATTTGTCAAGAGACTGTGGCTGTTTCAAAGAATTTAATGTTACGAGGCACTGCTAACTACGACAAGCTAACGGCGAACAAACGCGCCGAAAAACCGAAGCCACTGGAAGCTGTTTTGATAGCACCTCAGCGCTTTTTCACAAGAGGCCGTGACTCAAATGAAAATTCTACAAAGGCAAGCTATGAGTCTCAGTGAATTGATTTTTTGTGATGATCAAACCACAGTCTTGTCAAATTTCTGTCAGAATAGTATAATCACTATACTATCCATTTCATTTTTTCTGAACCGCTTCGCCTCACAAGGGTCGCCGGCGTGCTGGAGCCTATCCCAGCTATCATCGGGCAGGAGGCGGGGTACACCCTGAACTGGTTGCCAGCCAATCGAAGGGCACATGCAAACAAACAACCATTCGCACTCACAGTCATGCCTACGGGCAATTTAGAGTCTCCAATTAATGCATGTTTTTGGGATGTGGGAGGAAACCGGAGTGCCCGGAGAAAACCCTTGCAGGCACAGGGAGAACATGCAAACTCCACACAGGCGGGGCTGGGGATTGAACCCTGGTCCTCAGAACTGTGAGGCTGACGCTCTAACCAGTACCCCACCGTGCCGCCTCACTATTCTATATTTTGTCAAAATGCTCTGGGATGTGATTTGTTAAAACAAAATCAATAAATACATGTTTATAAAATATATTTCATTCAACTTTCATAAAATAGTTTATTTGTATTTCATTTATTATTATTTTAACCTTTAACTATCCTGGTAATGCAATTGAAAACAGATTCTCATTTGCAATATCGATCTACCTGCAGACAGCAAAGTGATATAGTTACATATTTACATGTTAATTTACAATGGTAATGGTTCGAGGAATGTCAGGCCGAATGTTCGGCCCCCATACATTTTCATCTGACCAAATCTGGCCCTCTTTGCAAAAAGTTTTGACACCCCTGCCTTAAAGTAAAGGAAAGGTATGAGTTGTATGAGACAAGTGGTTAGAGAGAAAACTGGTTGCAACAGGAGGAATGACGAGGATAGAGTGAGGATTGAGAGCGGATGGGAGGACAGAAAGGAGGCAGTTAGTAGAAAATAGTGGAAGTGTACGTTTCAATGTGTAAACGTTTCCTTCAGCCAGGGTGATTGAGCACCTCTGCCCTTAACTCTGTAATGAGCAGAGAGAAAGGAAAACTTCTTTTCTGGAAAGTTCCCAAATTATTTAGAGGCTTATGGTGGTAGAAAAAAAAATACAATCTGCACAATCCAGCTTCTCAATACGGGATGAAAAATAATGGAATTCTTTGTGACAGCCTTTCCAACCTCTTGCCGTATAATGATTCTTTTACCCCGCCACCCACCCCCCCCTCCACACCCCTCCACCTCTTCCATCCTCCATCTTGGCTGAATCTCTCCCTCCCTGAGCCTGTAGTATCCGGGTACATCTGTTTTGCATGAGATGCATAAAATGACAGGACTTAGACAGCCACTGCATCTAGTGACAAAGATTACTGTCAGCCACCTTCGCCAGTTAATACATCATTGCCACTGGTCCATTCCCTGCCTCTGTCTCCTAGCGACAGCCTATCCCTTCGTGAAGCCCGGGCCATGTGATGAACCCCCCCCGCCCCCCACCCTCCACCAACTCAACTCCCTACACCCCTGCCAAATCTCGTGCCACACACACCCCTCCATTACTCTTCAGCTTACCTTTTAAACAACAACAAAAAAGAGGAACGGTTATTTTCAACTTTACATTTTTATTGTATTAGCATAAAATATTCGTGAAACATGTGGCGTCGGCATTCATTTCACAGAAATTGTATTCTACTGGTGATCAGACTTCTTATTCTGCCGCTGCAATTAAGAGTAAGTGCGGTAGAAGATGCGTTTTGAGAAACAGGGCATACTGTACACTCTGTTAAAAATAAAACAAGCAAGCAGAGTGACAAGGCATAGGATAATGTTTGGAAAATACTCTTAACATGCAAATTGTATTCATGGTTATCTGATGGTCCATTGGTTAGGAAATGGTTGCACTGGTCAAGCATTTGATTGATTCCTTTTGGTTTTATAAAGCAGTCCACCTCTTACGTCATGCCATATTTGACTAAAATACCGGTGGACAAGGACCAAAATAAACATATAGAGGACAAATAGTTGCTAAATGCAAGTCATTTCTGGACTAAGGAAAGTAGATTGGACTATAAAATGTTTTTTTTTTTTTCATTTTTGACATTCACTTGTTAAAAATGTACTCACTGATAACTTTATTATCATAGCGAATATTACAATCTGATAAGAACATGACTATAACAATTTATGTATTCTCGGAGTATGTATTTTTTCAATAATTCTTCTTTTCCTATGCAAGAAAATGAAGGCAATACAATTATAGCACACTTTTTACCTGCTGTTAAAAATAAATAAATAAATTAGACCTATTTCTTACTTGAGGCGGCATGGGGTTGCAATTCTAATTCACAGTCAAAGGTTCTTGGTTTTAATCTGCATGTTCTCCTTGTGCTTTAGTGGGATTTGTCCAGTTTCTTCTCACACTTCAAATATGCACATGCTTGATTTTGATAGGTGTGAATGGTTGTTTATCTCAATGTTCCCCGCTATTGACCAGGAATCTAGCCCCGCCTCTTGCACAAGGTCAGCTGGGATGGGCTCCAGTTTGCGTGTGACCCTGAACAGGTCGGGTTGGATGGATTGCTAATTTGCCTTCAATCAGGTAAGATCTACAACTTTGAATCATTAGACCAAAACACTACCTTATAAATCCACATACAGTAAGAATGACACCACTGTACTTATACAATAAAGTCTGCAGTTTAGTCTTCTATTTCTGTTAAAACAAATGGTGCGTTTAAACAGATGGCTTTATTAAAGTGTGAGCAGGATAGATGAAAGATGAGATGGGGGCTAAAAATAGACAGTGGCTTGGTAAGGATGAGCCCTAAATTCAATTTCCCCTCCGAGCTGCTGTCATTCTCAGTAAATAAGGCCATTTATGTTGTGAAATCGTGAGTTTTACTTTAAAAGTCACCTAACTTTTCAATGAATGAAGACAGGTTCATGTTTCTGATATGGCTGACACTAGGGAAAAGACACTTTATATACCGCTTGTCCCCATTGCGGTTGCGGTAGCGCTGAAGCCTGTCTCAGCTGACTTCGGACGAGAGGCGCGGTACACCTGGACTGGTCACCAGCCGATCGCAGGGCACGTGTAAATAAATGATCATTCACACTCATGATCACACCTATGGAAAATTTTGAGTTTTCATTTAACCTACAGCAAAATGTATGTTTTTGGAATTGTGGGAGGAAACAGGAGTTCCTGGAGAATAGCTAAACTCCACGCAGGGAGGCTGGAGCTGAGATTCGAAACACTGAATCTCAGAACTGTGGTGCAGACGTGCTAACCACCAACGCACGATGCTACCCAGTTTGAAATAGAAGTTACAAAAAATGTTTGATTCGAAAATAGGAATGAAAATGAGAGTTTTAGTTTTGTTTCGTTTTTACAGACAGCATTACTTAAAATGATTGCCATGTTTGCACAGCATCTGCATCTGCTGTGAACTAGATGTTGATTGCACATGTAAAAGACTTTTGTAAATAAATCACTGGCAAGGTTTATTAACACCTCTATAACCTTTAAGACAAGTGAACGTGTACCAACACAAACACGCACACTCACACACACAGATTGCTCCTTGTGATACATACAAAGTGATGGAATGAGACCGAATGTCTTTGTTTGTATTCCTTTGTTTTATATTTCTTTGCACCAAACCACTTTGGATTGTGTTTATTTTATTGACTCAAGCTGCTCTTCTCTTGTCATTATTTTTGCCTTCCGTCTCTCATCCCACTCTTTTGATCCCCTCCACTTTATCCCCACACCCATACCCCCGCCTTCCCTTGACATTGTAATGTTACTGCACACGACTTTATCTCGCCTGAAAAGGTGAAGCCATGAATGATCTCTCCAATTTAAAAGCACTCAACCCTCACGCTGCCTGAAATGAATATTTTGCATAAATTCATGCAACAATGATTCAATTTGAGGATATTATTTGCAAACAGTGGCTGAATTCTTCACTGCATTAATAACAGAACAGCAGACTGACTTCACCGGGATAGAAACATGTATTTATTGTGACATGTTTCGAATAAACTGACACGTTTAATTAAAAAGTAAACAATACAAAGTTTGATGGAATTGAGAGATGAGAATGAGGTGCCTTTGACCATTTGTTTTCTTTTTGTGCAGAGGATTTGCCATGCAGCATGACTGTGGCCCTGTGTCACTTCCTTTCTTTGTCAAGTTGTTTGATGAAATAGATGCAACAGTAATAATTATTACAACATTTGATTTAATTTCCAAAGGTGCACCTTGTATTTTGTTTAAAACGCTCCTTTATTATTGAGTGAGCAACATGACAATTTGGTCACAAAGAATCTGCCAAAGGTATGTAAACTCTTCATGAATGTTATAAGCAAACAATGAAAATATAAAGAAATACATTGAATATGCACACAACAGTCAATCTTGAAATTTTCTAAAACAAACTCTCTGCTGTCCGAGACAGCACAAAGTAAACATAGGCTTCTGCCCTGTTACATGTTCAGCATCAGCTGGGAGTGAGGCAGTAATTTACAAAGTGAGTATTTTCCTCTTAGAAAAAAACATATGTTCACCGCTGTTTCCCTGTTCACTCTCTCTCTCTCTCTCTCTCTCTCTGTTAGTAAAATACACTGTACATAGTTCTGTTTAACCTCTAAAAAGTAAAACAAGACAAGATGATTTCACTACTGGAACAAGGTCCTGGAGAACACGTGCAAAACACTACATGGACACTTTTCTCAACGCATTACATAACCGGAGCTGCAGATCCATCACGGACAGCAGAGAAAATCTATATGCAAAAGGTCAAAAGGAAAATATAAGATATTAACAAGTGGAAATACTTCAGTGATCGAGCCTCAAAGTTTTTTTGCGACAATACCGACAAGGGTTACAGTACATTGGTCAAAGGCCAAAATCTTAACCATGTACACATGGCTGGTCCTTCTTAAACCTATCAATGAATTCTGTATCATGTATTAATAATTATTATAATCAACTCATTTTGATGGATGCAACTGAGGCCAAAGACTAAATAAGTGCATGTTTCTTTTGAGCCCTTTACCAGTCTTAATTTTCACCATTTTTATAGTCATATTTTCAGGTAAATGTTCCCCGAGAGCGCTGATCTTTAAACCTTTAGGGGGTAAGTTTTGCATCATAGCACTCCATCAACATGCAGTAGTTCAAATCATCCATTTTCTATACCGCTTATCCTGTTCAGGGTCACAGGAACATGAAGCCAATTCTATCTGACTTTGGGTTTAAAGGTGGACTATGCTGGACTGGTCAACTGTCAATCACAGAGCACATAAACTCCCCTCTAAAAGTTTGAATCGGCTTTTCAGAATCAGGATTTTTGGAGCCGATCACTGATCAGCGAGTTTAAAAAACCGATCACCGATCCGATCACAAGATGGAGCAATGTGTCTATTTAAATGACTTGTTCATTTACTGTATATAATTGTGTACTGTATACTGAGTATCTTCAAAAGTATTCTCTAGCATATTAAGACAAAAGTTAAAACAATGACCTCTAGGGGGCATTCAATGATTGGCCACTGACATAAGTTTAAGTTTTCAGTCAGGTCAACAACCAACATTACAACATGACAGAAATAATGGATGCTAACTTAGTGTAATTAAATTACTTTATTGTAATTACATTACTTGCCGGCATGTTTATGTACAACTGTTAGTGCTAGCACTAGCTTGCTAGGCTACAGAACGTTTTGTTGCCTGCTTGCGAGCAGTATCGTATTAAAAGTACGTGAAGATACCTCAGGCAATCCGTGAATGAACGTCCTCTTCCGAGCATCGGTGATGACCACCCTTATATTCCTTATTTTATTAGTTTTGCCCCCCACACAATAAATTTGCACGATCTATTGTTGTTGTCATCGCCATGGTAATGAGTGTATCCGGTGGCGTTTGATTTGACAGGATAAAGCCCAGTGTTGGTAAAAGACAGGATGCGGTAGTATCGGAATACAACATTTTATTGCAGTAGTCTGACATAGTGCAATCGTGAAAGACCAAATTTTTCTTCTAGTCTGATCCAGGCATTACATGTCTGAGGCACCACACCGTATACATCAGTATAGAACGGCGACATGGAGTAAATGTCTTTTGCAGAGCCGATCAATGACATCATTTATTTAAGGATCAATGACATCATTGATCGGATTGGCGAATTATGACATGAAAGCCAATCATCATACAATGCTAATTATTGGCCGATACCAATCAAGCCGATTAGATCGGTGTAAAGTCTAATGTTTAAACAGTGAGGCTTATTCATTTATTTTTCATGTAGACTGAAACCATTTGGGCTTGACTTCAACAGACAAATTTACGAAATCAACATTTCCAGGTACTGTATTTCCATCTAGACAGCTTCAAAGAAGGAGCAAAAGTATTGGAACAGACTCTAAATAGATTAAAGTGAATAAGACTTATTTGAATATTTCGTACAAGTAGTTTGCCGGCATTAACTGCATCAAGCCTGTTTCGAGAAATGAAGCAGGTTATGATTTAAAGGGTGGTATTACGCTTTTAAATTTTAAAACGTCTGTATTTAGCGTAATGTGGTGTGCTGTGTGTGCACATGGACCCTTTTAGGGGTAAGCAAAAGAGAATTTTCAATCGTTCTGTGACTGTGTATCAAATCCAGATGTCATTAATTTGAAATATAAACTGAAATATTGATCTCTATTCTCACATTCATCTTTTTATATCAAA
The DNA here is from genome assembly GCF_024500275.1 of Phycodurus eques. NCBI lineage: Eukaryota > Metazoa > Chordata > Actinopteri > Syngnathiformes > Syngnathidae > Phycodurus > Phycodurus eques. The sequence continues at coordinate 23,866,565 of NC_084535.1, forward strand.
CCCAAATATTTTCAGTCTAGAGCAATAATTGGCCTCACTTTTCCAATACTTTTGGAGGTGAGTGTACTTGGACCAATCACTCACACCCTCACTGAGTGGGAGCTAAACACACACTGCCTGCACGGAAGTCAGGCGAGTAAACCACTGTCAGTGACTCGGCTAAATCAGTAATGTTCGTTTTAAGGAGTCTAGTGGCCCCAAGTCACAATTATCTTCAAACCTTCAGAGGTCGATATTCGGAAGCAGAACACTATCATTTGAAGGTATATTGTATACCCCACCTCTGTGTATATGTTGAGTGATGTGATGTGTGGTGATTGAAAAATAGTGATCGTGAGAGAGAGCGAGAGAGAGAGAGAGAGAGAGAGAGAGTTTGTGTGCAGGACTTTTCCATCTATGAAGGCTGCCAGGATAAATTATAAGGATTACTGATCAGTTAAATTAGTAAATAATTTGGTCATACCATTTTACTGTGGAAAGATCTTATCCTACCTCCCGTGTGTGTGTGTGTGTGTGTGTGTTGGGAGGAGGGGGGTTCTTCTCAGAAGTTCTCACAGTGTGAATCAGTTTCCTGTGTCATTAGTCTAGATCCACTCTAATGATGGTCCCACTGGAGCACCACCTCGCTACACACACTGACATACACACACTGACATACACACACGCACATACACTTACACACACGCGTGCGCGCACACACATCCACACCCACACACACACAAATTTAAGCATATTGAGAGCGAATAGAGAGGCTACGGGTGCATATACAAGCATATGTATGTAAATTCCCTCATTTATGGCATTATCTGGAGGAGGTATTGTCTCTCCAAAGTAATGTATGAGTGCCAGGGAAACATGAAAGAGACAGAGGCTCATATGCATGCAGAAACCAGATATGTGACACCATATAATGACAGCTCCTGCATGTGGAAGAAGAAAGAGGGAAGCAAATGAGAAAGAGAATTAGTGAGAGAGAATGCGAGAAAGAGTGAGACGGAGTAAAGAGAGGAGGGGATTGAAGTGGCATCAAGCGAGCAGGACAGAAAATGTGTGAGAGAAAATAGTGTTGAACTGATGAAAGATGTAAATGAACATACGGTACACATACTCTATTTATTTTTGGATTAAATGTGTTAAAAAAGAAACACGTTTGTTTAGGCTTGAAAAGGCTAAAATTACATTGACTCCCCAAACATTTTTTTACGTATGAAACAAACAAAAATAAGCACAGTAGGCACAGTTAAAACTAATTGTATGGACAGAGACCAGCACAATGAGCCTGCAAGACAGGGGGTGACAAACTTAAAGAAGAATAATAACCAGCCCGGGACCTTGTGGATTGCTCATCCTTTTGGTAACATCTTGAACACTAAAAAGGCAAGAGTGAAAGGTCCTGAGTGATAGAAGGTATTGTTCTGTTTCAAGGTTGTCTCAAATATGCGGAATAGACACGCAAAGACCACATCATGATGTTTGTTTGTAAGAAAATGACTTGCAAACACATTTACTTTCAACTTAAAACTATGATTAAGATTGAACGTAATTTAAAGACAATCTATAGACTCATTTATGCATCTTTGTTGAAGTATATATATATATATATATATATATATATATATTAAAAAAAACAATCAGTGGTGGGTAGTAACGTGTTACATTTACTCTATTACATTTACTCAAGAAAGATTTTGAATAAATTGTACTTGTCAGAGCAGCCACATTTTACTTTTACTTGAGTATTTACAGTATGTGAAGAAGAATCAATACTTTTACTCCCTTACAATGATCGACATGCCACTTGCTACTTTTGTTTATTCATTATTGCAACTTCATCATTGACTTGCGCATAGGGTGCCGTTACGCCAATCCAACATGATTACTCATGTCATTTGACTCCAATTCACCAATCAGATGGCACAAGGCAGTCACATGACCGCACACAAAGCCTTCTTGGGCCAATCAAAGGGACTCATTATGGGGAAAACAACAGCGGCGTGAGTCTTTACTTTACAGAGTCCGTAAAACAACTGCTTTGTCATGCAGCATAGTCTTAAATTATGACTGCCGAAACGTGGCTATTTCAGCCCACTTCTAACTTGAGAAAACACCTTGCAGTAAGGTGTTGATGGTTTTTGGGCAATTAAAAATGTAAATAGTGGCAGATGTGTGTGGAGCCCCATATATTATTATTATTTTTATTTTATTTGACATTCATGCTCTGATTTTTTTTTAATCAGAAGTTACTCATGAGTTACTTACTCAGGAGATACTTTTTACTTTAGTTTTCTAGCTCTCTTACTCAAGTAAATATTTGGATGACTACTTTTTAATTTTACTTAAGTCATATTATTCTCAAGTAAAAGTACTGGCTACTCTACCCACCTCTGATAAAAATACATAAAAATAAAATGAATGAAGTGTCATAAGGGAAGGAAGAGAGTTCAAACCTCCACTCAGGTTTGAGCATTTGCAATTTCTGAAGTGTAGTTGAATTTCAGTTGCTTTTGAAAACTTCCATGACTACATTCTTAGTTACATTTGAAACACGGCAGCAAATGTTTACATTTACTGAGCACAGTCCTGCTCCAAATTTGCAATGAACGTTGAAAGACTGGACTGTGAAAGACAATGAAAAATGTTACAGTAGGTATACTATATACAGCTGTTCGAACTGGAAAAAAAAGTTACTAAAGTTCAATCTGGTGGAGTCTTTTGTTATATTTTCTTTGTATAGTATTTAGTACTGCTGAAATGTTTTAACACGATCAGGTCTTAAAATCTGAAAATGGTTAGCAGTGGAGACCATTCATTCAAAATGAAGAAAAGTAATCAAAATGTAATAAAATGTAATTAGTTATATTACTTTGAGAAATTAAGTGAGCTAGACTACTATCATATTTTCAACCGGGTAACTTGTAAATGTAACCAACTACATTTTCAAAGTAATCGTCCCAACACTGCTCTTCATTGATCTGGATATTATTCTGGATTCAAGAAATTAAATTAATAAAATCCAATAAGACACTACATAAGTCTTCATCTGTTCAGATCATTTCATAAAAGATACAATCATCTAAAATATGAAATGGAATTTCTCCATGTTAAATATGTAGAAAATACCAATTGTGCAATTTTGATCAGAATTGGATCGTATTGAAAAAACAAAAATGTATTCTCACTATTATTACATTTGAAAGCTCAGTATATGGAAGAATGCATACAGTACATATTAAACATCCACACAGCTCTGTCACAAACTGTAGACCGGACGTCTCTCTCACCTGCACGCACGTATGCACAAAGATACACACAGACTCACACACACACACACACACACACACACACACACACACACACACACACACACACACAAACACATTATAAATGTATAACTGAATTAATACACCTGCAAAAAGCATAACTCTCGTGTATAACGATGTTAAAAAGTCCTGTAATGTACATGACTGTATTGGGTTGGAATTTAGACTTTACAGGCCTTTCATGTTTACCCTTCATATAGACCTATAAAAGGTTAAAGTGTCACTTACACACACGAGCACACTATGTGTAACACTAAGCATTGTACCCCTCTCCCATTTACCGCAGTGTAAGGCACAGTACACGTTTCACACTGCCACTCATACTTACACTGTAAATATGAGAAGTGTAGTGGAAGTGATCTGAAAATTGCTCTGCCTCGTGCCTCGGTGACGAAATTAATAAACAGAGCCATAAGAGCGGAACAGGTTTTGACAATGCAAGTCTCTTTCTCGCCTCATCCCTGTCTTCTCAGCCCCGTTGCTCCATTTTCCAGTCCCTTTTTTCTGAGTTTGGCCTAATAAAGCTCAATTACATGCTGCTTCTTTCATTTATTATTGGGGTGGGCCTTGCCTTCTTTTTGCAGACTCTTAATAAATAGTAACCGAGAGAAACAGCCATGGCCTGGGCTTACTTATGGACGAGTTAATAACTGGTTGCTGCTGTTGTGTAGAAAACAGCTTTCTCAGCAGCCTGTCTGGCCGCTGCACAATGGAGAGGGATTCAAAATAGAAGGGTACAGCTCTAGTTAGCCTATGAGTGCTTGCTTCTGCAAATGACAACCTTCGGCAATCAGAGCATTGGCAGGACAGGGGTAACCCTATACATCTTTGTCTGTTTCGCTCACGGGAAGATGCCAGCCGAATTAAGAATTAAAGCTGAGGATGTCATCAGTTTCGCTTAACCTGTTTTTATGTAGCTCTGTGTAGGTGAATGCATGATAGATTGCTTTTGTAGGCTATTAAAAGTGATGCAGGCTGCATTAAAAGGGATGCTTGAAACATACCTTTTGGGTACACAGATAGTGGGAATGCGTAATCGTGTATTTGGAGCGCTGAAACGAAAGATGCCCGTTGTCATAATTTATGTCCCTCTCACTCACTTTCTCCCATGTGACAGACCTTGATATATAATGCAAATCACAGTCTTTACCACAAAAGATTTTGAGCTTGCTCCTGTTCATAATATCAGTGGCACCCCCAGCCCCCTCCACACAACAGCCCAGAGCCTGTACACTGTCATTGGGAATCAGACAGACAGGCTCTTTATTGCAGTCTTTACGACTCTGACTGAAATAACTGTATTCCCCATTGGGAGATAGAGTGGTGGTGGGAAATGTAACTGTATACTGTACATGTACTGCAGTGACAGTCAGAGAGAGGGAGATGCATGAAAAGAGAAATATCCCACCCTGGTCAATCAGAAGCTTTGTATTCATTAACATGCCCCCTCCCATGCCCATCTGTCCTTTCCTCTCTTTCATGGACCATCGTCGTTCAGAAGCTTTCATCTGTCCATCTTCTTATCTTTGTATCCATCCACGCACTGAGGTTTAAACCAGCAACCGTGGAAGAGATTGCAGTCTGAGGTTGTCTGGAGGGATGAAAGATGGCACAGCTGTGGTGCTCGGGGACGTTTGTATCGGCCGTGGAACACACACTCTACTTCCTCCTCTCTTTCTCTCTCTCTCTCTCTCACACACGCACACACACACCTTCACACCCATGTTTGTCCTGCTCTTTCATTCGCCACCGAAATGGCTCCTGCCTTGGCTAATTTACATAATACACTTCTGACACCTTTACTTTATTCATCAATCACACCCAGGCAGCTTCTCCAGGTCCAGGCTTTTGTCTGAACATGTCCGCAGCAGTGTAAGATAGACACAAAAGATTAATTTCACATCTTTTTTTTTCATTCTTACTCTTTTTTTCTTTCACTTCATTCCCTCTCTTCTCTCTCCTCCTTTACTTTCCTTCACCTTCAACCTTTTCCTCCTTCGGCATCATCCCATCCATCCTATTCATTTCACAAAAATAATCCCCAGCAGCAGCTAAATAATGAAAACAACAATGTAAGCATCCTTTTTTCCAGTTCATATTCCAAGAGTCAGTCTTTCTCCCTCCCACTGTCTCTCTCGCTCATCCTCGTCAAACCTTGACCATCTGTTTGCAGTTCTTTTTTTCTTTCATCTTCACTGTCATTCCATACTGTACTTGGACCGACCGAGAGCATATTCCTGCCAGTCCTCATCCCGCCATCCTCCACCTGTACAACAAAGCGGACTTTTCTCCCTTCTTTCACGTTTGTTATTTAAATTTAAAGCACTCTTCACATCTGCTAGTGACAGGAGTTTGAAGTTTTTCATCTCTTGAGTAAAATAATAACGCATCCTGTGTGATTAAAACAATAAACACAGTGTGCTGTTTATTAGTTCCCTCCATCGTTATCCACCCACAAGCGTGCGTCAGATTTCAATTACCTGAAATAAATGAAATAGGGCTTCAAACTCTCACGCCTGCTCGTCAGAAGAGACAAGAGGGCAACTGCCATTCAGATATCAATTTTGAACAGATGGGTTGCCATGGGGGGGGCACATCTCCCTTTCAATTAAAAATCTCAGCCATTGTCTTAAGCATCGTGCAAAACACAGATGGGTTTTGTTTGTGTCCGCCTAAGCCTTTTGTTTTTCCAGTTAAGTTGCTCACTAGCAACCAGTGAACAAATGTGGTTTTATTAGGAAACATCTTGCAAGTAGTCTATAAAAGAGCATTCACACTCTCATCGCAACAACATAAACTATATAATCCCAGACTAGGAAATGTATCGGGACTAACACCAACATCCAAAATAAACGAAGCACAAACATCACACACCTGGATCCAAGCCTTACCTTGACCCCATCTCAGTCAATGACCTTCCTCAGTGCCCCCTTGAATCACCCCACCTCACAGTGTGTGACATCTGAGTCCAACCAAGTGTATAATTAGCACCAGAAGCAAGTTCATCAGGAAAGAAAACAATATTCAAATGAGATTTCTGCATCAAACAACAGTGTGGCAATGGTGGTGAAATCATTGTTCATATCTAAATTGTACAATCTGATTTATTCACCTGAAAAAACTAAAATAAATAGAAATAATTTTAACCTAAATGGTTGATTACAGTGACAGGGTGGAAAGACTGGTTAGCACATCTGCCTCACAGTTCTGGGGACCCGGGTTCAAATCCGCCCTCGCCTGTGTGGAGTTTGCATGTTCTCGCTGTAACTGCAAGGGGTTTCATCCCAAAAACATGCACGGTAGGTTAATTGAAGACTTTAATTTCCCGTAGGTGTGAATGGTTGTTTTTTCTTTTATACTGTATGTGCCCTGCGATTGGCTGGCAACCAGTTCAGAGTGTACCCGGCTTCTCGCCCATAGTCATCTGGGGGGGGGGGGGGGGGGGGTTGTGCAGTCAAAAAGTTCCATTCATCCATCCATTATCTGAGCCGCTTATCCTCACAAGGGTCGCGGAAGCGCTGGAGCCTATCCCAGCTATGATCAGACAGGAGACGGGGTACACCCTGAACTGGTTGCCAGCCAATCGCAGGGCACATACAAACAAACAACCATTCGCACTCACATTCACACTTACGGGCAATTTAGAGTCTTCAATCAACCCACCATGCATGTTTTTGGGATGTGGGAGGAAACCGGAGTGCCTGGAGAAAACCCACACAGGCACGGGGAGAACATGCAAACACCACACAGGTGGGGCCGGGGACTGAACCCCACATTTTCAATGGGAAACAGGTCAGGACTGCAGGCAGGCCAGTCTAGTACCCGTACTCTTTTACTACAAAGCCACGCTGTTGTAACACGTGCAGAATGTGGTTTGGCATTGTCTTGCTGAAATAAGCAGGGGTGTCCATGAAAAAGACGTTGCTTGGATGGCAGCATATGTTTCTCCAAAACCTTTATGTACCTTTCAGCATTAATGATGCCTTCACAGATGTGTAAGTTACCCATGGCATTGGCACTAACACAGCCCATACCATCACAGATGCTGGCTTTTGAACTTTGCGTCCATAACAGTCCGGATGGTTCTTTTCCTCTGTGGCCCGGAGGACACGACGTCCACAATTTCCAAAAAAAATTTCAAATGTGGACTCGTCGGACCACAGAACACTTTTCCACTTTGCATCAGTCCATCTTAGATGAAGCTCGGGCCCAGAGAAGCCGGCGGCGTTTCTGGGTGTTGTTGATAAATGGCTTTTGCTTGTCATAGTAGAGATTCAAGATGTAGCGTCAAACTGTATTTACTGACATTGGTTTTCTGAACTGTTCCTAAGCTCATGTGGTGAGATCCTCTACACATTGATGTCGGTTTTTGATGCAGTGCCGCCTGAGGGATCGAAGGTCACGGGCATTTAATGTCGGTTTTCGGCCTTGCCGGTTACATGCAGTGATTTCTCCAGATTCTCTGAACCTTTTGATGATATTATGGACCGTAGATGATGAAATCCCTAAATTCCTTGTACTTGTACGTTGAGGAACATTGTCTTTAAACTGTTCAACTATTTTCTCACGCTCTATTTCACAAAGAGGTGAACCTCCCCTCATCTTTGCTTGTGAATGACTGAGCAATTCAGGGAAGCTCCTTTTATACCCATTCTTGGCACCCACCTGTTTCCAATTAGCCTGTTCACCTGTGGGATGTTCCAAACAGGTGTTTGATGAGCATTCCTCAACTTTCTCAGTCTTTTTTGCCACCTGTCCCAGCTTGTGTTGCAGCCATAAAAAGTTTATCAGTTTGAACATTAAATATCTTGTCTTTGTAGTGTATTCAATTAAATATAGGTTGAACATGATTTGCAAATTTTTATTTATATTTAACACAACGTCCCAACTTCATTGGAATTGGGGATATAATACTACACTATTGCATCTGCGTATATTCATCCCTTATCTGTCACTCGTTACCTCCCTTGCATTTCTCCCTGAAGAAAATTAACGCTCTCCTCCCACCCCAGGTGGTGAGGGGAGGGACAGCAGGAATGGAGAGGTGGGGAAGGCGGAGGAGTGTCGAGAGCCTGATTTATCTGAGCCTGTCAAGCCTTGGGAGGCCTCGGTGTGTGTGTATGTGTGTGTGTGTGTGTGTGTGTGTGTGTGTGTGCACCTAGGGGTGGGTGGTGAGGGGGGACAGTCTGTGGGGTTTCAACATGTTTACAGTGGGTGCAGGGGGAGAAATATATCTCCCACCTTGGCCCCTGGGTTGGCACAGCGGAAGCCCACCCCTCCCATCTTTCTCATTAGGCCGTGTGTGTGTGTGTGTGTGTGTGTGTGTGTGTGTGTGTGTTGCATGGGAGGGCAACAGTGTGACAGTTCAAAGTGACATTCACACTCCCCTCTTTTTCTCCCGTCGTCCTTCCTATAACAGACACACTTCCGCAACTGCTACACACCCATGAATAGGTGTCAAAGTGTTGCATTAGTGTTGATGTCTATAAGATAACGGGCATATAAGCCAGAAGCAGAAGCTCGGGCTCACCCACATATGCATAGCTTTGCAGTAATTAGTTTAATATGAAGTGCCCTACACTGCGATTAATTATTAAGATTTTATGTTTCTGCTTATTGTGAGTACCTAAACTATTCCTCCCTATGGGATAATAATACGAGATGTACTTTTCTCGCAATCCCAACTACATAATATTTCAACAACTATTTTTAACCTTGAAAAAATAGGCCAGACTTGATGAGTGGTAATGTAAATCTATTTGAAATACTACAAATTGTTCATTTTTTTTCAGTTTTGCAGTGGTGCTAACATGCACACCCATGCCTGCCAGCTTTCATTGAGGTAAATGTTGTCTCTGAGTTGTTTTTCTATTAGTGTCTGGACAATGAAAAGGAGCATTTTAGTGCTTGTGAACGTGTACAAGTGGTATTGAATCTACTGTCTTGGTATATTTCATCACAAACAAAATAATTTAAAAAATTATAATAAACCAAACAAATTAATATGAAATATATAAAAATAATATTTAGTTTTGTATACAAATTATTTTCAGTGTTTGAGAGATGTTTTACTTTATGTATGTACTGTATGTGAATGGACAGATGCAAAATTCACCAAACAAATGTGACACAAACAGTTAATATATACTGTAACAGTCTACTATCTACAGAGCCACATGAAACAATGAAAAAAAAAATCCTCTCACCGATGAGACATGCAGGTCATTGTGTGTACTGTGACATGGCTGTCTGTCCTACCATTAAATGTTATCAACTGTTCTTACAAGACCTAGTTTAGTTGTATTTTTATTACTTTAAAAAATATTAATAGAGCAACTTAGTGCACTACTATAATCAGGACAAAAAAATTCTATATTGTTACATTCACCTCCTTGATTGGCGCTTGGTGTACAGTAAGTGAATATAATGCACAACGTCTTTGAACGTACATACACCTGAACATAATGGCTCCCCGTGCTGTCATACTGAGATCTGTGTCCAATATTTTGGTTCTCCTGTTTGGCTACGTTAGAGCCGTAAAATTAAAAGTTAGACACCTCTGTCAGCATGATACAGTGCAGAGCTGAATAACTAAAAACTACACTCCTGAAAAAATGTGTACCTTTTTGACAGCGTCGATCAAAAGTGAGAATTTTTGTCTCGATGCCGCTCTTGGATTGGATTTAAATAGAATGTGCAAGGATACTTAATGCTTTGACAAGTGTGACTATTGAGTTACAAGTGAATGTATTAATGTGTTGAGACAGGCCCTCTTTTTTGAAGGAGTGCGTGTGTTTTTTTGTGTGTGTGCGCGCGAGCACGGAGGCAGCAAAAGCGAAAGGTCGAAGCTTGCAGTTAGGTTGAGTCTAAAAAAGAATGATATCAAGCATAAAACAGATACAATGTCAGTGTGTTTAAACAGTTTGCAGCCAATGAAATGATAAAGGAAAGAGATAGCATAAATTAGCGTAAAGCATCTCTTGGGTTGTTTGATTTCTTCCAGATTGCACTCCTTGCAGCATACACTCATGCACGCACAAACACACACACACACACGCACGCACACACACGCACGCACACGTCACTGGCAATCTCCTCTCCACTTTCTTCCCAAACCGAGCTCCTGTTCCTGATCTATCGTTGCCTCTTTAAAGATGGGCAAAGTGTCACACAGAAGAGACAGAGAGGAAGCGGGGAGGAGGAGGGGGAGTGGCCCTCCACTATGCAAAAGAGGGCCTCGGTAGCCAAACTCGGCAGGCTGAGATGAGGTGTCAGCATTGCACGGGTGCGCTGATGTATGAATGCGGCGGAACCAAACGCGTCACTCGGTCGAGGGGCGGTGGGGTGTGTGGGTGCGTGGAAAGGTGAAACCAGCTTGCATGGAGAAAGAGCAGGTGTCCATCTTGTCTTTTTTTTGCCACATTACACTTATTTATTTATCATTTTGAGCCCAGAGCCCTAACAAGGAAATCGGTCACAAAAAGAGAGTGACAAAAATAAAGGGACAGGGAGCGAGCACAGCTCCTCAGAAAATATTAACATGTCCCCTAAGGAATACCAACTAAATTGATACCGAATGAACTCAACCCCTCCTTCTCTATTTCCACTCCTCCCCCTTACGTCTTCTTTTCTTCCAGACCCCTCCGAGGGTTTCATGGTGTCTTATTCATTAATACGAGTTTTCTTCAGCGTGGCGGATGACAGGAACATCAAGTGGCCGGTCGCTGCGTGACTATCCGACAGCAGTTCATTGGCTCAAGACTCATCACTCAGAAAAAGAGTGGAGAGAAGTGAAGCAAGATGCAGGAAGGTGTAAGAAAATCTCTTTGATGAGATTCCCACTTTTAACATGAAATACATTTTCAGCAGCTCTAGGTAAAAAAAAAAAAAATTCAATTACTGGGCCCTGGCTAACGAGGCTATCCGTTGCAAATCATCATTTGCATAAATCTGAAGGGGGCAACAGCAAAACTTGGGAGGGCTGTCAGTTGGTAGAGCAGGTTGTCGGGTTGGTAGTTCGAATCCTGTCTGGGACTGTCTGCTGTTGAAGTGTCCATGGGCAAGACATGGCAAGACCCTAAACTGCCTCCTGGTTTGGCATCATCTCAATTACCTTACAAGGAAGTTGAAATGTGTAGGTTAAACTCTTTTTACTGTTTTTAAATTTGTCACCAAATAACCTAAAAATAGTGGCAATATATAGTTATTTTCTTGAGCCAGAAAAGATTGTGGTCACATTAAAACCAGACAAAAACCAGATATAACTGATCACGAGCAATTATTTTAAATCATAATGAGATGTATTGAATCACCAAGAATTATCAATCTTTTTAAAATAGCTCCTGTGAGATGAGTTTTTGATGCATTTTGTACATAAGAATAATACATAAACATGGTACACCTTGCTGTGTTTTACAGTGCATAACAATATTGCTTTGCATTTGTTTTTGTTGCTCTTTCCCTCCATGCTCACATCATGGTTTCAGATGAGTCATTCCTTTTAAGTGAACAAACTCTAAGTGGAAACAGTGACAGTCACATTTGAAACATTTGACTTAGTTGGCAAGAGAAGAAAATGCTGCTTGCACAGCTGGAATTAAGTGGCCTCACTTAAAGTTATGCAGTTTTTTTTTCCTTTTCTATTAACAAAAAATGGTTGACACAGTATACAGTATGTGACATTAAATAATGAAATCTGAAGGAAATCAATTAATGGCTTGAGCAATAAGCAATAACCTGTAGCTGGTCTCGGATGTTAATGTAGAAGTTTTGTGACGGTAATAAGCCGCACGTTATTTGAATAAAGATTGAAGGCTTACTCCATTGATTTTATTGCAGCAAACAGCAATTTGATTTAAATAACACTCGTTAATGGGGGAGTGAAATACAAAGGTTGGGGGTTGAATGGGATTTTCTGTGAATGTGCTGCAACACTTACTATCTTTAAGTGCTTAAAGAACAGCACAGTTTCCATGCCACACCAACAATATAATTACAGCGGAGGCATTAAAGGCTCAATAAAACCCTTTAAAACCACATTTGCTGGTTCAGTGGTAGTTTAAATGCAACTGCACTTGTGACAAAAGGACCATGTCACTGTATACTTTGTGTAGTGCTGTTGCTCCTCAGTGGTCCCTTTAAACAACCCCTCCATTGTTGGCCCACGGTGAAATCTTCTTTGATTCCCTACAATCAGTATGAGGTACCACACCAGACCGGCATGTTAAGATTTAATTTAGATTTGATTCAAGATATCTATTGCACTGCTGCATGGAAATACATATTGCATGAATGGGAAATTCCTTGACACATACGTGTGTGTTTGTGTGTAGCCTGCACCGCAGGACCATTCGTTGGTGAACAAGGCCCAAGCGGTTTTCAATTTCCAGAGGTGTCAGATGGATCGGGAGAAGGCTAGAAGTTGTTAAAAATCAGCCTGGCCACCATTTCTATTGTGTTTTTTCACTTCATTCACAGATACCCAGAAATATGTGAACTCAGTCAATTCTGGGCCATTGTCAAAATCCAGAATTGCCAGGTAAAAATTACATTAGGTGATTTACTGATTATATTCATAAACAGCAGGTTCAGCATTGTGGTCAGTGATACCGAGGAAGCATTTCCAAACATTCTTCAATTATGTCACATATATTTGTGGGATTGCATTTGAAATGGTGCAATATTTGAAAGGTCGCTGCCTTGGTAATATCTCATTTCCTGATTATATTTGATCCTTGGTCCAGATATAACAACATCTGCATAAGGCAGATACACCGTAATATGCAAACACATAGAGAGTTAGACAAAGTGATATTCATACCAATATTTTACTGTGTTCTACATAAAAGTATAATGTGCAATACAGGAAGTCCTCGATTTACGAACGAGTTCCGTTCCTACGCTGGTGACGAAACACAAATTTCCACGTAAATCAGATTTCACCGTTAAAGTCGAAATTTACGGCGAAATACTTCTGTTACGAGTATTGTCCCACGTGATTGTGACAGAAAGCTCAGTGTGTGTGGGCGTGTGCGTCAATGTGTGAGTGAGACGGGACTGCGAGGGAGGAAGGAGTGCGCGCCGGTGCGAGTGTGTACAGTGGCAAGTGTAATGACGGTGACCGGGGAAGAGTAGCGATTAGCGGAGGACCCGTTGATGTTGAATGTGCAGAGGAGCTAATAAAGCCATTAAAGCAGCAGTTGCCGCCACCCAGCTCAGCTGCGCAACGAGAGAAGGGATTTAACCCCTGCATCTCCCGACCACGGTCAGGTGACCGTAGCAGGAAAGGTTAACACTTTGTGTAAAGAAACTAAAATACATTAAAACAAAAAAAAATAAGATGCTGTACTTACCATTACTGCTGAGAGTGTGAAAAAAGGAGGGCGAAAAAGGCAAAGATACTCCCGGCGCACAAACACAGACAAGTACTATGCACTAGCTAAGCAGATACACTATGGTGCTGGAACAAAATGGCGGACGAGGCACGGGCAACGTAAAGTCGAAACATTGTCGGTCGAGTGGGTTGTAACTCGAGGACTTCCAGTACACTCAATCTCAATCTATTCCCTGTAGAAACACATAGTATATACATAAAGATGAAGATGAAGTCTCCGAAGCTGAACACAATCTATTCTGTGATATTAGGCAACTACCGATTTTCATACATCCACTGTCTATACCCATTAAAGTCGTGGGTGAGCTGGAGCAAATCCTAGCTGACTGTGGCCAAGAGCCAGGGTTACACCCTGGACTGGTCATGACTCAATTGTAGAGCAACTACCAATTTGAGCCAATTTAAAAATCCATCCATTTTCTGTACCGCTTATCCTCACGAGGGTTGCGGGCGTGCTGGAGCCTGTCCCAGCTATCTTTGGGCTGAGAGGCGGGGTACACCCTGAACTGGTTGCGAGCCAATCGCAGGGCACATATAAACAAACAACCATTCGCACTCACATTCACAGCTACAGGCAATTTAAGGCCTTGAATCAACCTACCATGCATTTTTTTGGGATGTGCGAGGAAACCGGAGTTCCTGGAGAACACACACGCAGGCACGGTGAGAACATACAAACTCCACAGTCCTCAGAAATTGTGTGGCAGATCTGCTAACCAGTCGTTCACCATGTCGCCCCAATTAAAAAATATCTGTCCCTCCATTTTCTGAGCCACTTCTCCTGACAAGGGTCGCGGGCGTGCTGGAGCCTATCCCAGCTATCATCGGGCAGGAGGCGGGGTACACCCTGAACTGGTTGCAAGCCAATCGCAGGACACAAACAAACAAACAACCATTCGCACTCACATTCACACCTACGGGCAATTTAGAGTTGTCAATTAACCTAACATGCATGTGTTGGGGATGTGGGAGGAAACCGGAGTGCCCGGAGAAAACCCACGCAGGCACGGGGAGAACATGCAAACTCCACACAGGCAGGGCCGGGGATTGAACCCCGGTCCTCAGAACTGTGAGGCAGACGCTCTAACCAGTCGCCCACCGTGCCCTCCAATTTAAAAATATACTATAATATTCATGGAAAAGCATTTTTCAACTGTGATGGCTGTCTTTTACATGACATTTTAACGTTCTTATCTGTCATACAAGTCAACAATTACCCACTGTGACATCAATATATTGTTTTACTATATTACAGAGATGTGAACTCGAGTCATGAATTTGATGAATTTAGACTTGACTTGACAAAATGTTACAAGACTTGCAACTTGACTTGGACCGACTTGGACATGCGCTCCCCGTCGACCATCTTTGATCGCCGGCAAAGTACTACGTAAGTACTGAGTAACTACAGCAAAGTCCTTCGGTCAAAATGTACAATCTGCTGTGTGCTAGATTCGCTAGATAGACGGACGGATGAATAGACGGACGGACAGACAGACAGACAGACAGATAAAACTTGATTCATCCCTTGGGTGGATTCCCTCATGGATATTAATGCTCCACCAGAAGCATCCCAGCACCAACAGTACAAAGTAGGCAAGTAAAAGAGGTATAAAGTAGATTAAAAAAATAAAAGTGACAGTAGTAACATATTAAAATGAAGGGATCTCGTTTGATGTGTGTCCTGGGTCCTAGACACACAAAAATGATCAGGGACGCAAAAAGCTTTGTGAATGCTTACGTACTTTACCGTATATTGGTTTCGATAAAAAATACATTAATTTAGGAGAAAAGAATAAGCCGGAAGCGACGTCTGCATTACTTCCGGTTTAGCATGACTTTAAGTTCCAGCATTAAAATCAAATTATTTTATCTCGAAAAGGGGCACCACGTCTCTTTTTATATGTATGAAACGTCAGGACAAAGTGACGAAAACCTCAATGTCTCGTAATCTGAAGGTTGCTACAGGAATTAGATACGAGTTCTTGATAACCAGAGAGATCTTTTGTCGAACACAAACACACGCAAATGATACAGGTAGTGAGGCCGGGTGTCACTGTTCACAAGATGCTCGGAGCAGACGTGCGCCACCCACTTCCTTCTGAACGGAGCTTGCCCGTGACCTGCCCAGGCACCCAAAAGGTTAGCTCTGGAGCGCGCTGGCAGGGTGCCCTGGGGCGGGGAAGGGTCCGATGTGTCTTCGCCACCACGTGGTGAGAGGTGGGTCTTCATGGCTGAGCCAGTCTTCGGCTGAGCCAGTCTTCGGCTGAGCCAGTCTTCAGCAAGTTGGTTAAACGAGCGCGCACAACAAAGGGGGCTCCGGCCTTTATGCCCAGCCAAAGAGGGAGTGCCTAGCAGCTCTACACCCTCGGCAGGGTCCTCGAGGGTGCATGGGAGTTGGCCCAAGCAGTTTACATGTGTTTTGTGAATTCGGAAAAGGTGTTCGACCGTGTCCCTTGGGGAGTCCGGTGGAGGGTGCTTTGGGAGTATGGGGGAGCCCCTGATACAGGCTGTTCGGTCCCTGTACGACCGGAGTCAGAGTTTGGTCCGCATATCCGGCGGACTTCAATGCTCACGTGGGCAATGACAGTGAGACCTGGAAGGGCGTGATTGGGAGGAACGGCCCCCCCGATCAGAACCCGAGCGGTGTTCTGTTATTGGACTTCTGTGCTCGTCACGGATTGTCCATAACGAACACCATGTTCAAGCATAAGGGTGTCCACACGTGCACTTGGCACCAGGAAACGGTAGGTCGCAGTTCGATGGTCGACTTTGTGGTCGTGTCATCGGACTTGCGGCCACATGTCTTGGACACTGCTGACCTCGACTCGGGACATTGTGACTCGGTGGGGAGAATACTTCGAAGACCTCCTCAATTGCACCGAAACGCCTTCCCATGAGGAAGCAGAGTGTGGGTTCTCTGAGGTGGGCTCTCCTATCTCTGGGTTTGAGGTCACCGAGGTAGTTAAAAAGCTCCTCAGTGGCAGGGCCCCGGGGGTGGATGCGATTCGCCCGGAGTTCCTAAAGGCTCTGGATGTTTTAGGGCTGTCCTGGTTGACACGCCTCTGCAACATCGCGTGGACATCGGGGACAGTGCCTCTGGATTTGCAGACTGGAGGGTGTGTTCCAACTACAGGGGGATCACACTCCTCAGCCTCCGTGGTATGGTCTATTCATGAGTGCTCGAGAGGAGGGTCCGTTGGGAATTCGTGTGGTTTTCGTCCTGGACCAGCTCTACACCCTCGGCAGGGTCCTCGAGGTTGCATGGGAGTTCGCCCAACCAGTATACATGTTTTTTGTGGACTTGGAGAAGGCGTTCGACCGTGTCCCTCGGGGAGTCCTCTGGGGGGTGCTTCGGGAGTATGGGGTACCGAACCCCCTGATACGGGCTGTTCGGTTCTTGTACGACCGGAGTCAGAGTTTGGTCCGCATATCCGGCAGTAAGTCGGACCCGTTCCCAGTGAGGCTTGGACTCCGCCAAGGCTGCCCTTTGTCACCGATTCTATGAATAACTTTTATGGACAGAATTTCTAGGCGCAGCCGAGGCATAGAGGGAGTCCGGTTTGGTGGCCTCAGTATTGCATCTCTGCTTTTTGCAGATGATGTGGTTCTGTTGGCTTCATCAAACCTTGACCTCCAACTCTCACTGGAGCAGTTCGCAGCCGAGTGTGAAGCGGCTGGGATGAGAATCAGCACCTCCAAATCTGAGACCATGGTCCTCAGTAGGAAAAGGGTCGGGGATGAGATCCTGCCCCAAGTGGAGGAGTTCAAGTATCTTGGGGTCTTGTTCACAAGTGAGGGAAGAATGGAACGGGAGATCGACAGGCGGATCGGTGCAGCGTCTGCAGTGATGCAGACTTTGTATCGGTCCATTGTGGTAAAGAAGGAGCTAAGCCGAAAGCAGAAGCTCTCAATTTACTGGTCGATCTACGTTCCTACCCTCACCTATGGTCACGAGCTGTGGGTCGTGACCGAAAGAACAAGATCCAGGATACAAGCGGCCGAAATGAGTTTCCTCCGCAGGGTGTCCGGGCTTTCCCTTAGAGATAGGGTGAGAAGCTCGGTCATCTGGGAGGATCTCAGAGTAGAGTCGCTGCTCCTCCACATCAAGAGGAGCCAGATGAGGTGGCTGAGGCATCTGATTCAGATGCCTCCTGGACGCCTCCCTGGTGAGGTGTTCCGGGAACGTCCCACCGGGGACGACCCAGGACACGCTGGAGAGACTATGTCCTTTGGCTGGCCTGGGAACGCCTCGGGATCCCCCCGGAAGAGCAGGATGAAGTGGCTGGGGAGAGGGAAGTCTGGGCGTCCCTGCTAATGTTACTGCCTCCGTGACCCGACCCGGATAAGCGGTAGAAAATGGAAGGATGGATGGATGAACATACGGGTTGCTTCTCTTTTAAGTGCTGCAACATATTTCAGGTTTTACGGTATTGATGAACAGCGCCGACCAATCAAATGCGAGTTCCGCCACCTTTTCAGCCAATCAAATCTGCATTGCAGATCTAATTACTGAAATCATTGACTGCGCACAGACCAGACAGAGACAAGGAAAGAGAGCAAGAGAGAGAGAGAGAGAAAGAGAGAGGGGTCGTGTCAGTTTAGTTAAAGATGGAGAAAGATTTGAGACTTCACAGTTGTGTCAAGATGCCAAACAGAAAAGGGGAGAATAAAGATTGATTTTTCTTAAGTGCAGCACTTTATATGAATATTAAACAGTTGTGCTCATATCTTTGATGACGAGGGCAGAGTATGTAAGATGTGTACAAGACTTTATTATGCTCTAATATTATTATATCAGTGGCATTAAAAAACATCAACATCAACTATCGTTTATCTTGAAAGTTTTTGTTAAAACATATTGTTCGAAAAAAAATTGTTTTTGTGGCAGGCTTAAAGACATAATGTATTGATCGAGAGCAAGAGCAACGGATAATACAAAAATATTCTATTGTACAAACAGATAAAAGATTAAAGAGTAACAAATGTAATAATAATAAAATATCTGTAATATAGCAGAACCGTGAAACAAGAACCGCGATGCAGCGGAGGATTACTGTATCTGTATTCTGTGATGATAAATTGCAGCCATTTAGACTGTTGGGAAAGTTAATTTTTTACGCGAACGGGTTCAAAGTTCAGTTCACTGTTCCAAAAATTAACTATAGTTAGTTAAAAGTTGGTGGCACGGTGGACGACTGGTTAGAGCATCAGTCTCACAGTTCTGAGGACCCGGGTTCAATCCCCGGCCCCGCCTGTGTGGAGTTTGCATGTTCTCGCCGTGCCTGCGTAGGTTTTCTCCGGGCACTCCGGTTTCCTCCCACATCCCAAAAACATGCATTAATTGGAGACTCTAAATTGCCCGTAGGTATGACTGTGAGAGCAAATGGTTGTTTGTTTCTATGTGCCCTGCGATTGGCTGGCAACCAGTCCAGGGTGTACCCCGCCTCCTGCCCGATGACAGCTGGGATAGGCTCCAGCACGCCCGCGACCCTAGTGAGGAGAAGCGGTTCAGAAAATGGATGGATGGCTGCATGAAACTAGTTAAAATTATTAACTTTGAACTATCTATCCATCCATCCATCCATTTTCTGAGCCGCTTCTCCTCATTAGGGTCGCGGGCGTGCTGGAGCCTATCCCAAATGTAACTGGAGCCTATCCCAAATGAAACGGGAGCCTATCCCAAATGAAACTAGTTCAAATTTTGAATTATGAACTTTGAACTATCTATCCATCCATCCATTTTCTACCGCTTATCCGAGGTCGGGCTGCGGGGGCAGTAGCTTTAGGAGAGACGCCCAGACTTCCCTCTCCCCGAAGGACATACTCTCTCCAGCGTGTCCTGGGTCGTCCCCGGGGTCTCCTCCCGGTGGGACATGCCTGGAACACCTCACCAGGGAGGCGTCTGGGAGGCATACGACTCAGATGCCCCATCCACCTCATCTCGCTCCTCTCGATGTGGAGGAGCAGCGGCTCTACTCTGACCGAGCTTCTCACCCGATGTCATGGTCTGTGTTTTGGTTTGGGTTGTGTTTAGTTTTGTTCCATGTTTTCCTGTGTTCCATGTTTGTCGTGTGCTCATTAAGTTGTTGTGTCCACCTGTTCTTGTCTGCTTTGTGTCGACCAATCAGCTCTCTCCAGCCACTCATGTCTTGTCCAGGTGTTCCTCGTTGTCTCGTCTATCTGTTTGTATTTAGTTCCCTGGTTTCTTTCAGTTCTTGTCGGTTCATTGTCGTTGTCACATGTCTCTGCCATGTCATAGTCGTCAGTTGTCTTTATCATTGTGGTATGTCATTGTCAGGTGTCATTTTCCGTTTCTATTCCACGTCTTACTCACAGGTCATAGTTTGTTTCCAGTTTTAGATATTCGAGTGTTTCTTTGTTACTTTGATTTGATTGGTATCTGTTGTAGGACTTTGTTCAGTTTTCCCTTTTCTAAGATTAAATATTATTTTGAGACTCCCGCACTCCTGCCTTGCCTCCCTGCTTCCCTGCAATTGGGTCCACCATGTTCTTACCTTGTGTTACTCGCCCTCGCCCTAACCACGTACGTGACAGAATGAACCGACCAGAACAGGACCCAGCGGGAAGAAGATGGCGTCACCCTGGACACCACCAAACTGCCTCCCACCGTCCTCAGCCTGCCATCCATACCTACCCTCCTCCAGTAAGCCCTATCGTTCAGTCTTTTCTGTCCTTTTCATCGGGTCCCCCCACTTGTCCTAGTTATTCACCATGCCCTACTATTTTACATCCACATGTTTCTTTAGATTCTGATTTTTCTGATTGTGAAGATGGCCCCGATTTAGTTAACCTTCTGTCTGATTCTGACTCTGACACAGACTTAGATTTTTCTGGTTCCTTCCCTACTTTATCCCGTCCTCGTCAGTTTTTGTCACGTCTCCCCGTTTCCAACCCCAGTGAGTCCAAAACCTTTCCCTCGGACCTTTTCTTGGGCACCCGTTTGGCCATCTACCCGGGACCGCCGCGTGGTGGCCAACGGAGGCGCCCAAGTAAAGGTCAAATTTTGCCCCCTCGTTTTTTCCCTGTTCACAAGTCACTTAATTTTTCACCTGTTCCCACACGTTGTTCCACGGCTCCAATTAAGTCACGTCCAGTCAAACCTGCCCCCAAGCCACCATGTTCAGTACCAGCCATTTTTCGTAGTTCACCTTTCCAAGACCTTGTGCACTCTTCCACTCCCGTACCCTCTACTCCCAAACCTCAATGGCGGCAGGCTGAGGAAGCAGCTGCAGGCCCCGTTCCTGCTCCTCGGCAGCTGCGGCAGGCTCCCGTTCCTGCTCCTCGGCAGCTGCGACAGGCTCCCGTTCCTGCTCCTCGGCAGCTGCGGCAGGCTCCTGTTCCTGCTCCTCGGCAGCTGCGCCAGGTTCCCGTTCCTGCTCCTCGGCAGCTGAGCCAGGTTCCCGCTCCTGCTCCTCGGCAGCTGCGCCAGGTTCCCGCTTCGGCGGCGCTCGTCCAGCGGCCGCCACCCATCCTTGGTCCGGCGGCGCTCGTCCAGCGGCCGCCACCCGTCCTTGCTCCGGCGGTGCTCGTCCAGCGGCCGCCACCCGTCCTTGCTCCGGCGGCGCTCGTCCAGCGGCCGCCACCCGTCCCTGCTCCGGCGGCGCTCGTCCAGCGGCCGCCACCCGAACCCGCTCCGGCGGCGCTCGTCCAGCGGCCGCCACCCGTCCTTGCTCCGGCGGCGCTCGTCCAGCGGCCGCCACCCGTCCTTGCTCCGGCGGCGCTCGTCCAGCGGCCGCCACCCGTCCCAGCTCCGGCGGCGCTCGTCCAGCGGCCGCCACCCGTCCCAGCTCCGGCGGCGCTCGTCCAGCGGCCGCCACCCAACCCTATTGCCTGGCCCCTGCATTACCATTGGCTTCGGCACCGTGGCCGTCCGCCTGAATGGCCCTGTAAAGACCCTGGTGCTTGGCGTCCTGGATGACCTCCTGAACCGCTCAGCCAAGCACCTCACCCTGGGTGGCCTGTATGGCCACCAGACTGACCTGAGGGGTGGACTCTGTACCCTCCTCCAGGCCCCCTTCCGCCCACCCTGGGTTGGTGACTTTTTGGTTGTTGTTTGGGGAACGTCTGGGATCCGTTCCTTTAGAGGGGGGGTACTGTCATGGTCTGTGTTTTGGTTTGGGTTGTGTTTAGTTTTGTTCCATGTTTTCCTGTGTTCCATGTTTGTCGTGTGCTCATTAAGTTGTTGTGTCCACCTGTTCTCGTCTGCTTTGTGTCGACCAATCAGCTCTCTCCAGCCACTCATGTCTTGTCCAGGTGTTCCTCGTTGTCTCGTCTATCTGTTTGTATTTAGTTCCCTGGTTTCTTTCAGTTCTTGTCGGTTCATTGTCGTTGTCACATGTCTCTGCCATGTCATAGTCGTCAGTTGTCTTTATCATTGTGGTATGTCTTTGTCAGCTGTCATTTTCCGTTTCTATTCCACGTCTTACTCACAGGTCATAGTTTGTTTCCAGTTTTAGATATTCGAGTGTTTCTTTGTTACTTTGATTTGATTGGTATCTGTTGTAGGACTTTGTTCAGTTTTCCCTTTTCTAAGATTAAATATTATTTTGAGACTCCCGCACTCCTGCCTTGCCTCCCTGGTTCCCTGCAATTGGGTCCACCATGTTCTTACCTTGTGTTACTCGCCCTCGCCCTAACCACGTACGTGACACCCGATCTGTAAGGGAGAGCCTGGAGTGAACTCATTTCGGCCGCTTGTTCTTTCGATCACGACCCACAGCTCGTGACCATGGGTGTGGGTAGGAGCGTAGATCGAACGGTAAATCGAGAGCTTCGCCTGTCAGCTTAACTCCTTCTTTACCACAACGGATCGATACAAAGTCCGCATCACTGCAGAGGCTGCACCGATCCGCCTAGCGATCTCCCGTTCCATTCTTCCCTCACTTGTGAACAAGACCCCAATATACTTGAACTCCTCCACTTGGGGCAGGATCTCATCCCCGACCTGGAGAGGGCACGCCACCCTTTTTCCGACTGAGGACAGGAGTTTCAGATTTGGAGGTGTTGATGCTCATCCCATCCGCTTCACACTCAGCTGCAGACTGCTCCAGTGAGAGTTGGAGATCACGGCTTGATGAAGCCAACAGAACCACATCATCTGTAAAAAGCAGAGATGCAGTACTGAGGCCACCAAACCGGACACCCTCTATGCCTCGGCTGTGGCTTGAAATTCTGTCAGTAAAAGTTATGAACAGACTCGATGACAAAGGGCAGCCTTGGCGGAGTCCAACCCTCACCGGAAACGAGTCCGTCTTGCTGCCGGATATGCGGACCAAACTCTGACTCCGGTCATACAGGGACCGAACAGCCCGTATCAGGGGGTTCGGTACCCCATACTCCCGAAGCACCCCCCAGAGGACCCCCCGAGGGACACGGTCGAACGCCTTCTCCAAGTCCACAAAACACATAAAGACTGGTTGGGCGAACTCCCATGCACCCTCGAGGACCCTGCCGAGGGTGAAGAGCTGGTCCACTATTCCACAGCCAGGACGAAAACCCCACTGCTCCTCCTGAATCTAATATTCAACTCCCCGACGGACCCTCCTCTCCAGCACCCCTGAATAGACATTTCCAGTGAGGCTGAGGAGTGTGATCCCCCTGTAGTTGGAACACACGCTCCGGTCCCCCTTCTTAAAAAGGGGGACCATAACCCCAGTCTGCCAATCCAGAGGCACTGTCCCCCATGTCCACGCGATGTTGCAGAGGTGTGTCAAGCAGGACAGCACCACAACATCCAGAGCCTTTAGGAACTCTGGGCGAATCTCATCCACCCCCGGGGCCTTGCCACAGAGGAGCTTTTTAACCACTTCGGTGACCTAAACCCCAGAGAGAAGAGAGCCCGCCTCAGAGAACAAAGACTCTGCTTCCTCATGCGAAGACGTGTCGGTGGAATTGAGGAGGTCTTCGAAGTAGTCTCCCCACCGGCACAGGTCAGCAGCGCCCCATCCCCACTATACACAGTATTGATGGTGCACTGCTTCCCCCTCCTGAGACGCCGGATGGTGGACCAGAATTTCCTCGAAGCCATACGGAAGTCTTTCTCCATGGCCTCACCGAACTCCTCCCATACCCGAGTTTTTGGTTCAGCGACCACCAAACCTGCCTTCCGCTTGGCCAGCCGGTAGCTAACAGCTGCCTCAGGAGTCCCACAGGCCAAAAAGACCCAATAGGACTCCTTCTTCAGCTTGACGGCATCCTTCACCGTTGGCGTCCACCAACGGGTTCAGGGATTGCCGCCACGACAGGCACCGACCACCTTACGGCCACAGCTCTGGTCGGCCGCCTCAGCAATGGAGCCGCGGAACATGGTTCACTTGGACTCGATGTCCCCCGCTCTCGGACTCAATGTCCCCCCCTCTCTGTCGGAGGTGGGAGTTCAAACTCCTTCTGACAGGGGATTCTGACAGGCGTTCCCAGCAGATTCTCACAATACGTTTGGGCCTGCCACGTTGGACCGGCATCTTCCCCCACCATCGGAGCCAACTCACCACCAGGTGGTGATCAGTTGACAGCTCCGCCCCTCTCTTTACCCGAGTGTCCAAGACATGCGGCCACAAGTCCGATGACACGACCACAGAGTCGATCATCGAACTGTCCGGGTGCCAAGTGCACGTGTGGACACCCTTATACTTGAACATGGTGTTCGTTATGGACAATCTGTGATGAGCACAGAAGTCCAATAATAGAACACTGCTCGGGTTCTCATCGGGGGGGGGGGGGCATTCCTCCGAATCACGCCCTTCCAGGTCTGACTGTCATTGCCCACGTGAGCATTGAAGTCCCCCAGCAGAACGATGGAGTCCCCAGCGGGAGCGCTCTCCAGCACCAACCTCCAAGGACTCCAAAAAGTGTGGGTACTCTGAACTGCTGTTTAGTGCATAAGCACAAACAACAGTCCGGCCCCGTCCCCCCCACCCGAAGGCGGAGGGAGGCTACCCTCTCGTCCACCGGGGTGAACCTCAACCTACAGGCGTCGAGCCGGGAGGCAATAAGTATACCCACACCTGCTCGGCGCCACTCACCATGGGCAACTCCAGAGTGGAAGAGACTCCAACCCCTCTCGAGAGGACTGGTACCAGAGAGGTGACATTCCACGTCCCTGGAGCCAGCTTCTGTAGCCAGGGATCGGATCGCCAAGGTCCCGGCCTTCGACCACCACCCAGCTCTCACTGCATCACAATGGCCCCTTCCACAGGTGGTGAGCCCATGGGAAGGGGGACCCACGTTACCCTTTCGGGCTCTTCCCGGCCGGGCCACATGGGTGCAGGCCCGGCCACCAGGTGCTCGCTTTCGAGCCCCACCTCCAGACCTTGCTCCAGAGGGGGGCCCCGGTAACACTAATTCAGTGGGGATTGACTCCAGTTTACCCATATTCTTTAAACAATAAAACACTTTTTCAACAGTAACCTGATGGTAATGACGACTCAGAACAGCATAGTACTGTACATTACTAAAATAGGTGTGCAACAGGAATCTGCAGCTGGTCTCTCCCCCGCTTTGTTTTTTTGTGCTTTGTATGGCTGTTTATGTGTGAAATGTGTGTGCACTGGTTAAAGGTATGATCTTCCAAGAAACAATTTTTTAAATATTTTTGTGAAAAGAAGACACATTGCAGTATATTAGTTTGATTGATTTATGTAAATAAAAGGTTTTCTCCGGGTACTTCGGTTTCCTCCCACATCCCAAAAACATGCATGGTCGGTTAATTGAAGACTCTAAATTGCCCGTAGGTGTGAATGTGAGTGTGTTTGTTTATATGTGCCCTGCGATTGGCTGGTGACCAGTTCAGGGTGTAACCCGCCTCTCGCCCGAAGATAGCTGGGATAGGCTCCAGCACACCCGCCACCCTAGTGAGGATAGGCGGAATGGAAGATGAATGAATGAATGTTAATAAAATAAATTGTAGCACACAAATCCTCTCAAATCTTGATGCTTGTTCTGAAATAGCTGTCATGATCTTTGGCCTGCAGTTTCTCTGCGAGCCGTGTGTGGCGCCTTGTGCCTCTTTTTTCCCTCTTTCTCTAGCTCTAATCACCTCGTCTGCGCACCAGGTTCCAATCAGCACTCATCACTGCCTACACTTAAGCCTGCTTGTTCCTGTGTTCCAGCGCCAGAGTATTCTCGCTCCAACTCGGTACACCGGCCGACCCTTTTCTCTTGATAGTAAGAACAGATTCTCTGATATCCGTGCTTGAACTTATTCCCTGTTGTTCCTCCTCCTCCAGTGCCCTCTTGTGTCTCCTGCCACGTCGCTCGCTCCAGCCACATTACCAAGTTCACTCACCTGCTCACACTCCAGTCTCCCACACGCTCCCTGCTCCTACAGCCCACCATCACCCCTTGGAATTCCTGACCTCGCTCTTCACCCAAATAAACCCCTTTCAACTGCTTCCTCCATCTCGGTTTGCTTTTGGGTCCCGTCCAATATCATTTGGTACAAACGGTGATAGTATCTATCCATCTATCCATTTTCCTCTGATTATCTGGGATCTGGCCGTGGGGGCAGCAACTTTACCATGGAAGCCTAGACTTTCCTCTTCCCAGCCAGTCCGTCCAGCTCTTCCAGTGGGATGCTGAGGCGTTTCCAGCCAGCCAGGAGAGTCTCTCCTGGATGTCCTGGGTCGTCCACAGGGCTTCCGCACCATGGAGGCGTCCAGGCATCTCCTAACCAGGCACCTCATCTGGCTCCTCTTGATGCGGAAGAGGAGATGCTCTACATTGAGCACTTCCCAGAAGCCCAGGCTTTTGTCTCAGCCATCACCAAATCTGCATTCAAACTGCCAGTCTCCAGAGTCCCGCAGTCCAAAATGATCCGATAGGACTCCTTCTTCAGCTTGACGGCATCCCTCACCATGGGTGTCCACCAACAGGTAGGGGAGTTCCACAAAAGAGGCACTTACCACCTTATAGCGATAGCTGCCACGATAATGGAGGCCCGGAACATGTTCCACTCGGACTTAGTGTTCCCTGCCTCTCCGGGATGTGGTCAAAGTTCTGCTGGACGTGGTAGTTGAAACTCCTGATAGGAGACTCTGCCAGGCACTGTCAGCAGACCCTCACAATACATTTGAGT
Organism: Phycodurus eques; assembly: GCF_024500275.1. Taxonomy (NCBI): domain Eukaryota; kingdom Metazoa; phylum Chordata; class Actinopteri; order Syngnathiformes; family Syngnathidae; genus Phycodurus; species Phycodurus eques. The sequence goes on from NC_084535.1 coordinate 23,893,374, forward strand.
CTGCCAAGTTGGACCGGCATCTTTCCCACCATTGGAGCCAACACAGCACCAGGTGGTGATCAGTTGAGAGCTCCACCCCTCTCTTCACCCAAGTGGCCAAGACACGCGGCTGACACCAGGACCTAGGGTGTCCTGGTGTCAAGTGCACATATGGAGACCCTTATGTCTGAACTTGGTGTTGGTTATAGACAATCAGTGACAAGCACAGAAGTCCAGTCAGATAACACTGCTTGGGTTCTTGTTGGGTGAGCCGTTCCTCCCAGTCGCCCTTCCAGGTCTCACCGTCATTGCCCACATGAGCGTTGAAGTTCCCTTGGAGAACAAGGGAGTCTCCAGCAGGACAACCTAAGGACTCCAAAAAGGGTGTGTCTTCTGAGCTGCTGTTTGGCGCATTGGCGCAAACAGCAGTCAGGACCTGTCCCCGCACCCAAAGGCGCAGAGAGGCGACCCTCTCGTCTACCAGGGTAAACAACAAAATAACAAACAAACCCAACATACAGGCACTGAGCTGGGATGCAATAGGTATGCCCACAACTGCTCAGCACCTCTCACCAGGGAAAACGCCAGGGTGGAAGAGAGTCCAATCCCTCTCAAGAGGACTCGTACAAGAGCCCAAGCTGTGTGTCGAGGTGAGCCCGACTCTATCTTGTTGACACTTCTCTACCTCACATACCAGCTTGGGGTCCTTCCCTGCCACAGAGGTCACATTCCTCATCCTTCAAGCCAGCTTCTGTAGTCAGGGATTGGATCGCCAAGGTTCCAGCCTTCGGCCGCCACCCAGCTCGCTATGCACCTGACCCCCTTGGACCCGCTTACAGGTGATGAGTTCATGGGAAGGGGAACCCACGTTACCTCTTCTTTCTGAAATACCTTTTCGTGAATCTTTGTAGACTTTAAGACGACTACTGCCAATTGGTGGAGTATTACATCTGTAATAACAATGAACGACGAAAGCAACAAATTTCACTTAAACTTTCTGTGTGAATGGTAAATGCAAGAATTGAAAAAATTTTAAATATATCAATTTTATACAAGCTCCTACAAAAATACATTTTGGGGGAGTGCCTGAATACAAATACTGTTCATACCTACACAAGAATAGTTGGAAGTAAAACAGCAGTAGAAGTCTTTTGTCTGCGTAAATATGTAATAGATCTCGTAATATTTTTATTTAGAATACCGTACTTTAAAATGATTACGTACACACATTAAAAGCAGATTAATATTGGTATGGATATTTTAAAGTAATTATTCATATATGTATGTCCCAGAGAAAGAAGCACACTGACAATGAGCAATAAATATAGAGTCATCAATTAGTAATGTTAATGAACTGATGTTGAGGATTGTATGGAAAGGAGACTTTTCCCCTTCTTAAATTCTGATATTGTTTTTCTTGAAAATCCATCCATCCAATTTCAATACTGCTTATCGGTTGCATTGTGCAGGAGCCTATCCCAGCCGACTTTGGGCGAAAGGCGGACTACACCCTGAACTGGTCACCAGTCAGTTGCAGGTTACCGATAGACACGGACAACCATTGGCACTCACACACACACACACACACACCGTCACTGAGTGGGAAATGAACCCACGCTGCCTGCACCAAAGTCAGGCGAATGTAGCACTACAACATCAGTGACCTTTCTTGAAAATATAATTTTTTTTCCTCAGAAATATGACTTTATTATTGTAAGAGCTCATAGTGTTATTATTTGTTTTTTGTTTTATTTCAGCATGGAACAAATACTCCTCCGTAGCCTTGGACCTCATTTATAAATCTCTTTTCTCATCAAAAATGCATCAGCTAGTTTATAGATAGTGATCCTGAGCTGTGTTGAAGTACAATCATTTTAATAACAAATGCTTGTAGGTATGCTTGGAAACGCAGAGTGGCTTGGATGAGATGCAAGACTTTGTGGCATGGGTAATGCTCCTACAGTATATGATGCATCCTCTTAGGAGGCTGTTTGCCTTATGAAATGATCATACTGGGAAACCAGGTTTGCTTTTTACCATAGGATTTAGACGGTTGCACCACAGATATATAGAGGCTTTATTGGCGTGCATTTGTTTATTATACTTGATCAAATATTTTCTATATTCATGGCACGTATATAGCACATCTGCCTCGCAGTCGAAGGTTCTGGCTTCAAATTGATGCGCGGGTCTTTATATGTCGAGGTTGCATGTTCTCCACATGCTTGTTTGGGTTGTTTTAAGGTACATCCCATATTCAAAAAACATGCATGCTAGGTTAACTGAAAACTTTAAATTTCTTGTTTTGAATAGTTTGTCAATGTGTGAACTGTTATTTACTGGGGACCAGTCCAGGATGTACCTCTCAACTAGCCTACAGTCAGCAGCAGTATCGTTTTTTTCTGCTGATCTGATTAAATTTAATAGCATATCATTTATATTTCTAAAACTATAAATTCAAGATAAGTATGGACACATTCTCAGGATATTTTTTGGGGAAACCAGTGTGAAAGCAGAGACATAGGATTCAGATATCAAGGACCATATTATTTTTAACAGTACAATCCATTATGAGTCTGCTTTTCTAACCTTTACTCATTCAGTAGTCATCATAAGTCATTCATGATGCCACTGAATTACTATTCATGAGAAATAATAATGTAGATGCATAATGGTCCTTCCAAAAGAAGGCGTCCTTTGGTGAACATTGCGTGCCCTTCTAATTCACCAAGCTGCATCTTAAGGGCCCAGTTACAGTGGGAAAGGATTTTATGAGTTTACGGGATGCTGTTTTTATGAGCGACTGAGGAGAAATAATGGGGTCGAGAGTCTCCCTCCTCGTCCTTCCTGCTCTCCATCCCTCGCTCCCTCTCTCCAGGCCTCTCCTATTACCTGTCTACTCAAGGGCTCAAGAGTATCACTTAATAAAAGTTAATCATGAGAAACTTGTTCATTAATTACAGTGCAGACCGGCTGCCTGCCTGGCTTCAGCAGTTCCTTCTCAAAGGTATGTCTTCCTTGTTTGATTTGATCTCCTCGGTTTTCTATTTGGACAGTTTTATTCATCTTTTTTTTCTCTGTAGTTTTCACAATAACGTAGTGAGGAAAGGGGACATGATTATTATACATAAAGTTGCATTGGTTTTGCGTTGGGCACAGCACTGCTGCTTCACAGCAAGAAGATTCTGGATTTGAATCTGTCTGAGGTTTGCAGATCCCATCTGTTCTTCTTTGGGTTCTCAAGCTTCCTACCACAATGCAAAAGCATCTACAATTATGATAGGTTAATTGACAACTGTGTCTCCAGTGCCATGAGTTGTGATAACAATAGTGAAGGTGTTACGACTGGTCTCAGTACGCAGTGCATCCCAAAAAAATTTGACGCCTTTTTTTCCTCCACTCTCAAGAATGACCAGACAAGAAAGAAATATGAAAGTAAAGAAGAAAATGAGACAAATGCATTTTTGGTATTACTTCAAATAAAGCCTGATTTAAATTTTGGGGATATGGAGATATGGGCCAAGGAAGAACCTAACCCAAGAAACCATTTTGTTGCATTGCCGGAAAAAAGGTGTGGGTCCAGTTTCCATTTTACTATACTAAGAATATATGACATAATCCCCATTTTCAAAATAATTCATGAATTTTAAAAACAATTATTGGGTCTATGCAGCAGGTGTGTGTCTATGAAGGGCCATGTGTTTATGTTTGTCCTTAAAAGTCTGCATTCTACTGCGTAACATTCTAGCAGTGTTTGTATTTAGGAAATAGCTAAAATACTTGATACTACATATCAAGTAGCAGGAATGCAATCATACACACTTCAGCTATAAAAACAAGTTTATAAAAGAAGAGTCTTGGTTGCAGGTTGCAGTGTAGTAAAACTATATTGCATCATATTAAACGTGTTTCAAACATTTTATTTAATCTTAGATGAGCAAGTGTACCTAATTTTGTGGGCTTCAAGTGTACTGTCTGGTGCGTACAGCCTGTTCTGGCTGGGCCCTGCTGGATAATGATTTACTCATCCTAACCGCAAAAGGCACAAGCAGACAGGCAGTAGAAAAACACAGCAGACAAACACAAACTCCTGCCAAAACCAGTGGGGTTTGGCCTCCTGCTTTCTGTGAAGAATGAGGAAAATAGGCTCTCCCAGTGATTCACACTAAAGTCAACTCAGTATCATCCAGCCTTGTCATTAAAAAGAACACACACATACACATAAACACCCTGCGAAAAATGACCTGGCATCATACTTTTTTTTTTCAACATAAAACAGAAATTCCCTCAGTTTCCCTTAATGTTTTGCCAACTATATTCTGTTTTGGTCACAAAAGTTATAGCTTTTTTACTTCAGTCAGATAACGTGCATTGTCAGTGCTCTATTCTCATTCACCCATTTTCTGTACCGCTTATCATGTTCAACCACAGAATGCTCAGATGAATTTGGGCAAAGCCTAACCCACCAGTCAATCTCAGGGCACGTACGGTCCTACTACTGCGCAAACGAACTTTGACACTCGCATTCATACTGTCACTGAGTGTTAACTGTTTATACTCCATTGTATCATGTCAAAGTTGCAAGGTTTACAAGTTGTAAGCACATGCGCCTCACAGGTTGAGGGTTGGGTTCCAGGCTCTGGCCTTCCTGTGTGGAGATTCTCCCTGTACTCTTCCCACTTTTTAAAAGCATGTATGTTAGCTTCATTGAAGACTCTTAACTAGTCCCCGAATGTGAATGGTTGCTCTTTTACTGTAATAACCTTTACTAATAATTTGTTCAGAAATTAATGTATTATTTGCACTTAAAGCACTTTGAATTTCTTGTGTATCAATCGTACTTCATCAATTAACTTGCCTTGCCTTGTCTTTCCCTTGTCTATGTGCCCTGCAACTGACTACCGACCAGTCCAGGATGTACCCACGTCTCACCTCTCTTACCCGCAACCCTGACGAGGACAAGTGATATAGGATATGGATGTATGCATTATATATCAGATATTACGTTTCATTAAAGAGTAAGGCGGATACAAAACGTAACCCACAAATGAGTAGATGAATGTTTGCCCTATGCCATCGTATCATATTTCAGCATTCCTCAGTTACTTCTACAATGGAATATTATTAACTATTTACTGTGTTTTTACTGTGTTTTGTCTAGATCAGACAGTAGTATTAAACTCCTTGCCCACATCTGGACCGTATAATGAGCATAAAAAAAAAGCCATAAACCTATGTTGTTTTTCCATTCTTGACGACACCTAGGCTACTTTATCGTTTATCAACTGTGTTGATGAACACCTGGAGTCCATCCTGACAATCTTTACACCACAGAATCTTACCCCAAACATAAATAAACTTGTTTCCAAGAAAATACGCCACATAACCAACGTGACAAGAGGGCATACAAGCAAAGAAGATTTAAAGTTTTGATTTTTTATTCTTTTAATAAAAAACACACATTTCTTTATAATGTCATTTTTTTACAGCATGTTCATATTTTAAATTTGTAAACTTTCGACTCGAGACCTTTATGAAGATAAATATATTCAGTTATTATATTTGTTATTTTATGTTTAAGTTGATTTATTTTGCATTAATACTGTATCCTGTCTGTTTCGAGCCACATTTATGTTAAAAATAGATTTTAATTTTTTTTTTCCATTCAATAAATGTTTTTTCTCTTTGGCCCTCAACCTAAAGAGTGCTTTCAGTTTTGGCCCACTATGCTTGTGTATTTGACACCCCTGTTCTAGATAGTTAAAAATGACTGTCTTTACACTATTTGATTACTATCAACAAAATCACCATCCTACCGTCCATCCATTTTCTATAGTGTTGGGTCCTCATTAGTGTCAGGGGTGAACTAGAGTCAATGCCAATTGAGATTGGGCATGAGTTCACGCTGGACAAGGCACAGTAAGCATTCGCATAGGCAATTTCGAGTCTTCTATTAACTGAACATGGATTTTTTGGAAATGTGGGAGCAAGCTAAGTACCTGGAAAAAAAGCAACACAAGCACAGTGACAACAAGACAAAAAACTGGCACAGTGGACAACTACTTAGCACATCTGCCTCACAGTTCTGAGGACCGGGGTTAAAATCGTGGCTTCGCCTGTGTGGAGTTTGCATGTTCTCCCCGTGCCTGCGTGGGTTTTCTCCGGGTACTCCGGTTTCCTCCCACATCCCAAAAAACATGCGTTGTAGGTTGATTAAAGACTCTAAATTGCCCGTAGGTGTGAATGTGAGTGTGAATGGTTGTTTGTTTATATGTGCCCTGTGATTGCCTGGCGACCAGTTCAGGGTGTACCCCGCCTCTCACCCGAAGATAGCTGGGATAGGCTCCAGCACGCCCGTGACCCTAGTGAGGAGAAGCGGTACAGAAAATGGATGGATGGAAGACAAAAAACTACATACACCTTCAGTGCTCCTGATTGATATGTCTGTGTTGATTCTCAGTTATCCAAGTCATGATAATCTGCAAAAATTGGATCGAGGCAACTAACTGGACTCTTCCTGGTTGGTAAAGATATTTCACCATTAATTCAAAAGGCTTCTTCAGTTCAAAATGTTGAAGAGTTCCTATATTTAGGTCTCTGGTGGGTTGTGTTCCTTGAGGGTGCTCACATGAGGGATTTTGTTGTCAGGTGTGAAAGGCCATCTTGCATAACGACTGGTCATTCACCTGCTTGGTGGCAAACGCCTCATTAGTGGACACTTTCCTTAGGTTGTGACAAAGTCTTCAGGGGAAAGATGTCAGGATGTTGTTGTAAGTTGACGGCAGGTGATGTCGCAAACCTCCTCCTCTATTTAGAGAGGACCTACTGTAGTGTGACATACTATAGATGCTTTCTTCACTCTCTGAAACCATTGGTCCTCACTGTCCAGAATTTTGGTATCATTGTCCTCAAAGCAATGGTCTTTCTCTATGTGATGCAAATGAACACCCGACTCCGGAACCAAAGCTTATGTCGTCATTTGTTGTGCCATCAAAAACTCACGAGAGAAGCTCCATTCAGGCCAATTGTCAGCAGTATTAACTATCCCGCCAAGAACACTGTCAAACATCTAGCCACTGTACTAATGCCATTCCTTGGAGGAAAAAAAAAACACACCATATCCACAACTCCATAGACTTCACTAACAAGGATAAAAATTTGACATTTATCTCCAGATGAGACCATAGTATCATTCTTGTCAGTTGATGCGGTCAGGGACGGACTACAACAAGACTCCAGCTTTTTGCAGAGTAAACTGCTTTGCACTGGAGGGAACATACAGTACAGGGAAACCATGTCAGTCTAGACAACAAATCATCCTTATTAAACATACTGCCTTTTTATACCAGCTTATACAGCACATGGGAGTCATAGTTATATACTGTGTCTTGCACATGTATGTCTTGCACTTGATGGATCTACTGTATATTTAGTTTTTCTGTCCATTGTGGAGCCTCAAGTTCGCAGCACTTCTATTTGTTACTGCTCCTCTCACCAAGAAAAAGGAAATTATCATGTGTCGCCACTTAAGCTTCCTTCTGTTCCACTCTGGGTTCTGTATGTTGAGATTTCCAATATCTCGAAGAATATCACCAGGGTTGGTCTAGCGCAGGGTCCTCCTTTCACAGCTGTAGGCAGTCACTAGCCTGTACATGTCCACCTCTCCTTTTTTTGCTATGTAAATGGGGCTGGTCCATCTCCTTCCACCTCTCTCCAAAAGCACACCTTATGAATTAGTGCAATCCAGAGTAATTTCCTTGACGGAATATGAGATTTTAAAAATTCAAAAGAAGGCTTCATGTTCTGCACATGAAGAACTGCAGTCCGTGTTGGCCCTGGTTATCACAATGACAGTCATGCTTCAGTGGCTCATTCATTCCTTGGGCATGAAGACCAGTGAATTTCACCAGTGTCCTACATCAGTATTTCTTCATTTGCTAGCCGCTGGCACACTTACTCTGGTGCTGGGGCTGGCCTTTTTCTGATGGTCCTGTGGTTTCTCTTTTTTTTTTTTTTTTTAACTATTTGATGCTCATTGTCATCCTCTTCTTCACTGGACTTTGCAGTTTCTGAAATGTGATGCTCACATTCTGAAATCTGTACCTCTCCGTCATAATCAAAAGCTTCTCTGTCTTCTAAAATCAATTGCATGGTCCTCTGAGTACGGAATCTTTTGGGCTTCTTGATCATTTGTCATGAACAACTACACTGGCTAATGCCTGAATCAGACGATAGGATTTTAGTCCCGTTGTTGGCCCGATTTGCTATCACGGGCAATTTCCCAGATCGGTTCTGACATATTTTCTCGGGAACAAATAAACTCCTTGTCGTGTGACATACTCCACGATTAACAATTTGTCCCTAATGTAGCGCTAGGTCCTGCCTCCCCTGACGGTGTTCGATTTGACAAGTTGTAGCTCAGTGATTGTAAAAGATGAGATACGATGATATCGCAATACATGTCATGTAGTGTTGCCAGATCGAGGCATAAGTAAGAGAATATTTTTTGTTCCTGGAAATAATGTACAGCTAAAATAGAGGGTGAGAATATAATTAAAGATGAAATATTTGGGAAGATGAGAGTAAAATGGCTTGGTGCTTGAATTTTGGAACAGTGTTTCAATGGCAATGATAGAAACACAAAATTACATATATATATATATATATATATATATATATATATATATATATATATATATATATATATATATATATATATATATATATATAGCGCCCTTATTTAACAATGGTCCTTATACAATATATCAGTGAAAAACAATGTTTTAAGTTTCACTGAGTGATCTTCGACATAGTGAATGCAGTGCATATTATGCTGATGAACTCTTTTTTGCAAAGTCATTTCTGCATGGAATGTACGGCAAATGAACGATTTATTAGAAATTTCATTGCCCGAACCTATTTGACAGCATAACAGCACACACTGTCAGAAGACAGGTAAAGTATGTGTTGTGAATTTGGCTGTTCGGTCAAGACGCTGTTAAGATATGCAAAATTAGAGCTGCTGTAACTGCAGAGCTGTGTTTGGCGTGTCACTGGAACAGTCTGTCCATTAATGCACTGCAGTTGTCATTTTGTGTTATTAGAAGAAAAGTCTCTAATTAATGTATGCAAGTCAGTGCAAGATCACACCTGGCCCAAGTACGAGACAGTGTAGTTGTGTGCTGCATATGTATGCATGTGTGTTAATGAGATAGTATTGCACTTTGTTCCAAAGTATGAACTGTGGATATATAACCTGGTTCACAGTGGAAAGTATCGTGTCCAACCAATAACATTCATATAAAAAAGTTCCCCACAAATAAAATGAAACAGTATGAAAAAAATAACAAATTGTTGTTGTTGTTTTTTTTTCTCATATGGATCTTTTGATTTACTTCGTCTGAGCAACAAACACATGTATGATCAGAGTTGTCAGGGTGACACTCCACAAGCATCTGGTAGGACACTGTGGGAATCTAAAACACAAATTTTCCCGATGGCCTTCTCGCACCTCTGCCCTTCATATGCAGACATTTCCATAAAGTACTCCCCCTGGGGAACCAACAGTAATAAACAGTTATTAGTAAATGCATTATGCCAGCACGTCCCTTTTGCCCTCTTGCCTCTCCTCAGTCGGCAACCTACAAACGCACCAGCATAACCACAGCACCCAACCGAACCTGAAACAAGTGGGTGCATGTTTCTGACCCATCTCACAACAGAGCACTGCATTCATAAGGGAATTGGGCTAATGCTTGTAATAGTGTCAGCCATTACGGCAAAAAGCTTTGAATGCTGTGTGCCTGCCAAACTCAGAACCATTTTGATTTTGCATGAGTACAGGGTGCTTTTAGATCTGAAATTCTTTCACTTTGCCTTTTATTTATCCAGTTATTTTGCAGTCTCCATTAGAGTGTGCTAAATTGCTTTGAATTCAAATATTTTTTTATCCTTGGTGATCAGTAATTCAACTCTCTTATATCAGTGATCTGAGAGTAGTTGTCTGTATAATTACAGTTGCTACTGCAACTATTGTTAACACTGACATAGTGTAATACAGATAAATATATTAATGAATTTACCAAAAGATTAAGATTGAGGAAAGGACTGTTTTTGTTGTGTTTAAGGGTTGTGTGATTTGTCACACGTTTACCAGTCTAAATGAGTTGTCCAAGAACAATGTGTGCATGTCCTTTTTTAAAAATAATAATAATAATAATTTTGTCTCACAAGAACAGATTGTGGTATACACACACACACACACACACACACACACACACACACACACACACACAATATTTAATTTCCATAGATGAACACACATGCGTTCTTCATGGACAAGCACAGAGGCAGCTGAACTGGCCAGCTGTACAAAAATAGATTGGATGAGATGGGAGGGAAGGAAAGGGGATGAAGTCAGGGAGTTGAAGGGGGAGACGAGTACTTGCCAGGCCTTTGTGGGTGCAAAACAAAACAAAAAAGTTTCTAAAATCATTACATTTACAGTACAATCTATTGATTTGGATGTGAATATCACATTAAATCCTTCCTTTTTTTTTTTTTTAAACATCTGCTGTTAGGCTGCTAGGTCATGCAAAATGGAGGATCACAATAAAATCCTGATCCACCTTGACATATTTTCTCAGTGTATGTGTGACTATTAATCACTTTTTCCCACTCAGCTCTGTGCTTCTGAATTCTGTATGAAAGTTAAAATGTTACAGTCGATTGAACATAGGCCTTGATGCCCCATTAGGTGTGATCAGCTGGGTACAGCTTCAATCTTACTCTGGGTTACCAAAAAAAAAAGTAAGTTGTCTGTTTTTTTCAACTGATTTAGAACAGTTTTGCATCGCTGAATCCGAAAATCTTGTTTAGTTATTAACAGTTTATTAATCAAACGTTTCAAACTTGGCTCAGTGTAAATTTAATAGTAGACATAGATAAAAGTAAGTAAGTAGCTGCAGATTGAATGTTATCACACCATTGTTAAAAAATTAAGGGCATAAACCTCTAAAGTGAAAATACCTGTACTGTGCATATAAACGTGGCCATGGTTCAAAAAGTTGACCCCGTTGAGCAAAACCAATGTCAATTTTGGATTCAGCACATCAAAATCGTCCTCATTCAGCAAAAAAAAACAAAAAATTAGATAATACATTTGCTGTTGATCAATATATCAAATAGATTTCTCTTGAGACAAGCTTAAGAAAAGGCATGACAAATGCCATTTAAGGCTTCCCTAAGATGCACAAACTTGAACATGGGCAAAATCAATATGCTACTGTAGATCACTTTGCCTTGACAATCACATCTATATCCCTCCATCCATTTTCTGAGCCGCTTACCCTCACAAGGGTCTCGGGCGTGCTGGAGCCTATCCCAGCTATCTTCGGGCGACAGGCAGGGTACACCCTGCACTGGTCGCCAGCCAATCGCAGGGCACATATAAACAAACAACCATACACACTCACATTCACACCTATGGGCAATTTAGAGTCTTCAATTAACCTACCTGTTGTTTTTGGGATGTGGGAGGAAACCGGAGTGCCTGGAGAAAAGCCACCCAGGCACGGGGAGAACATGCAAACTCCACACAGGTGGGGCCGGGGATTGAACCCAGGTCCTCAGAACTGTGAGGCAGACCCTCGAACCAGTCCCTCACCGTGCCGCCACATCTATATGCATTTATCATTATTATTATTATTATTGTTGTTGTGAAAACAACCCCCCCCTCACCACACGCGAACAAACAAATGCATACACGTACGCACCCACGCACACACACACACAATACAACTTACAATTATAGCACTAGTCCCAACACTGACGACTCTCCATGCATGCCTGCATGTGTGGTCAGCTTTTCTGTGTGGTGTGCCAACAAAAATATACTGCAAAGTGTCCGCTTCACATTACACAATCGACTTCCAATATTACTGTGAGTTCTGCCCGAAATACTCAGATAACACTGTAACCGTTGGTTACGTAGAGGGTGTACAAGAACCCGGTAGAGGACTTGGGATATGTTACACTCTAAAACCACGGAGATAGTGGTGGACTTCAACAGGAACACACCGTTTCTTTACATTGTTGTTATCAGCAGCATGGAGGTGGAGGTGGTCAGCAGTTAAGAATACCTGTGGCTGTAGCTTAACAATACAATGGATTGGTCAGATAACAGACAATACTATCCACAGGAATCGAAAGATACATCTTTACTTCCTGAGGAGACTCAGCCCCTATCAAATTGTTTTGCTTGTCTTCTGTTTCCTATTTTTTCCCTCTTTTCAATGCTATTGTGTGATTGGGAGACAGCATTAAAAACAGGGAGTTTTGAAGTCCCCCGTTTCATCACACAGAGCTCTGCCCCTTTTTCCTTTTGTGTGTGCGCATACGTGTTTAATTCCACATTTGGACACGGGTGTTGGAGTCAATCAGCAGCTGCACGTCATTACACCAGTTAGCAGCTGCCTGTCTGAAGCAGGTCGTAGACTCCACCACATCGCTAGATCGTTAACACTCCAGTTCATTGCATCCAGCCATTACAAATATTTATATTTTGAATTAGCAATATTTATCCTGCTCTCTCTGCATTTGCACCTCTTGTCTCCAGCCTGCCTCCTGCCATCGTTCCCTGCACGCATGCCTTGAATCTTGATTCCTGCCTTCCTGAATTAAGCACCTGGATTCCATCCACAGCAAAACCAACTACCTTCTGTAACAATAAATACTGTATCTCAGCATCATAAGCTGTCATTCATCTCTCCTCTCTTCACCTGGGACATCATCATCATAAGAGCCTTCATAAGAGTCTTAACTTATGATCTGGCCAACATGGACCCAGTAGGCAAGGCATACTTTTGGCACAGCGTGACCACCAAATGCTGAGGATGATGTTGGAAAAGGTATGTGATTTTCTTCAAGCCCTCACTACAATTAAAAATCAAATTTTATCTCCCCAAACTACATTGGCATCCACCTCAACCCCCACACAACCCTCACCGTCTATTATGTTCTGGGGGCCTGCCATGCATTTTTCGTTTAATGATCGCTAGTTTTTGGACATCAGCTCTAGTCGTATTCAGTAGACCAAGTGAAAATATCTTACCTTATTGGCTGCCTTTGGGGTCCCGCACTGTCTTGGGCCACGGGAGAGCGGGAGCGATCATCCAGGTTTAAGGGTCATACTCTATGTTCACAGAAAGGGCTTTCTTAGGGCTAAAAACTAGCCCTGTGACGTCACAGTCCAGGGGCCTATACTTTCTAGCATAAGGCCTTCCCCCACTATATAAACACCAAACGCCTTTATTCCGTCCATTCAGTGGCCATTCGGCGAAATTGCCCCTTCCTCATTACTTTTAACCGAAACCCATTACTACCAGTATAGCCTACTTTTGGCCATCAACCAATGCCCACAACTCCAAAAACTACATCTTCCTCAAAGTGTTTTGTATTATTTGAGCTACAGTGTCTTGCCATCTGGCACCACATGCATTGCATTGCGATGCAGAGGCGAACCGGACGGGATTTGTCCTGGCAGCGCGGTTTATCGTCATTATGCCAGCTCAGATCTGCTTCTCTGCAGCCCTTGAGAGCCAGTCCAATGTGGGTCGCTTGGAATTCTCCTTTCCCCACTTCAGGAGCCGTGAGAGATAGAAGGCACGTCTTTGATTGACAGCTTAGAGTTCCAGGGAGGTGGGATTTTAAGAGCATTCAGCAACACACCAACAGCATCTGCAAGCTGAAATAATGTGTCAATTATTGACCATTTTGAAGCCTAATTTCATATATTTCACATTTTTGTATTCAGTCATTCATTGTCTGGCTTGTTAACAAGACTCTTTTCTCTGATGTGTCAAATTTACAAGAGATGTTTTTGGTCTGTTTGGGGGCATTTGAAATATTTTTTCTATTGTTTCTTGATTGTCAATCATGAAATATTTCACTCTGTGTGTAGTGCATCTCTATAATACAAGTTTCACTTTTTGAAGTGAACTAACGAACTAAATTAGGCTAATTTAATGAAATGTACCTGTAATGTTTAAAATTGAGTGTGCTGCATTTTTATTTTTAACTAAAAAAAAAAAAACACTCCATAACAGAGTACATATAGCACTGTGGATCCTCTACGCCAGTGGTCCCCAAACTACAGCGCGCGGGCCGGATACAGCCCGGCTCCACATTTGGCCCGGCCTCCTGAACAATACCAGAGACACATTATGATTTTTTTTTTCAGTCTGGCCACACGATCGAGAGAAGGGAAAGGTTATGTGGCCCTGCACATGAAAAAGTTTGGGGATTTTATATTAACATTTGCATTATTTTAATGTTAAAATAGGAGTATTAAAGAACTACTAAGTGGAGCTCCAAGAATGTACTAGTCCTTGTGTAGTCATGGATGTATGGAACCCAGTGATTTGTTAAATATACAAAAATGAAGTTATGCTAGACACGCTGACCGGCTCATACAGTAAGGCAGGAATATTCATCTGATATTCACATAAATGTGTAAAGAACTCATCTCTTCTTTAAAGTACTTAAAGGAAGTGAGAGACAGATGGAAAGGGAGTGGTAAGCTGCAAATCTTGCCCATAAATGAATGAATGTTGGGGAGGGGGAGAAAGAGGGAGAGTGGAGTATAATTTGTCCCCAACTGCTAAGAAGAGCAGGCTAATTACTGCTTGAACAGGGCAGGCACAGGCTGCTCATGTCAAAAAGGACAGAGCCACTTTTTAGGCATCAAAGTGCATTCATATCACAGCACAAAGGAGATCGAGGCCAAGGGGACTACGAGAGCCTCGCTGCAGCATGTGTAAATGGAGGGGGGTGGCTAATGAAAGATGTTGAGAGATGCATTATGGGACACTCTCCTCGGGCCCGCTTCTGTTTAAGAGTAGACTTAGGTACTGCAGTTGTGTGGGCAGATGGCTCACTGCAGCTGCATTCAGAGATGAAGGAGAAAATGCTAAAAATTGAGACGAGGACGTGAGCTCAGAGTAAACTATGAAACAAATGAGCAAGACGAGATTAAGGTGAAACAAAGTATTATTGATTTTCAGGTTTTATGAAAAGTGAGATTGTGTGGATTCTCTACAGTCTAATTTCATAGAGGTTAGGCCTAATTGAATACAGCCATAGCCGTACTTTTACAGTGGGGGGTAGGGGCAGAATACTTCGGGGGCAATTTTTAACGCTCCTTTCCCAAAAACCAATCGGTAACGGGGGTTGGGTAGGGCAGACATTTTCCACTCCTGAAAAGGAGCACATCACACAGATAGGGGCACATAGAAAAAAAAGTGGGTTGGGGTTTGGGGCGGGGGCACTGGTGGCTTTTATGGCATCCCAAAGACACGTAAAGCTATTTGAAAGCTTACATGAAGCCATTACTGACACAAAAGGAAACATACTGACTGACCGTGTTTACTTTGCCAACATCCCCAAGACTGTGATGTCCTTGAGCAAGACACTGATACCCCTAAATGCTCTCTGGGAGCTTTAGCTGCCCCCTGCTCCAGTGTGTTCCACTAACATGTGTATGTGTTCACTGTGATGGTTTAAATGCAGAGAACAAATTTCATGTGCATGCATGTTCATGACAATATAAGGTGATTCTTCTTCTTCTTTATATAATGGTAAGACACTTAATTGTATAATAACTTGGTTTGCAATATAATATTACAATATTAGCTATCTTGTCAAGGCGGTGGACGGGTTTGGGACACATTTGTCCGTAACTTCGTATTTAAGGCAAATGCTGGTTACTGCTGTTGTACAGAAGCTTTGCTGCATAGCTTTCCTTGGCATCAGCTGGCACAAACTTCCATACTGCGTTAAAAAGCCATGAAAATGAGATTTCTTCGCCAATATTATATGGAAGTCAAAGGGACTTCTACCATCCAATGTTAATGCACATGTGCAAAGTTACGTCACAATAACATTTCACGAACGTGCCCATAAGAGCTGATATCAAGCTCTACCAATTGGTTTTCGCTTACATATCCTTCAGGTAAAATGCATTTAGTGGTACCAGGCATTTAAATAAACAGGAAATTTAAGAAATTGTGGTGTCATATTTTTCTCCATATGCTGTACAGAGTTGTACAATTTTATATACAACCCCAATTCCAATGATGTTAAACTTAGAATTTTAACATCTAAAATGACAGCTTCAATGAAATTCTGGTCTACACATCCAGCGTCTCAGGAGGGGGAAGCAGCACACCATCAACACTGTGTATATTGGGCGCTGCTGACCTCGACTCGAGACATTGTGAGTCGGTGGGGAGAATACTTTGAAGACCTCCTCAATTCCACCGAGACGTCTTCCCATGAAGAAGCAGGGTCTTGGATCTCTGAGGCGGGCTCTCCTTTCTCTGGGGCTGAGGTCAACGAGGTGGTTAAAAAGGTCCTTTGTGGCAAGGCCCGGGGTGGATGAGATCTGCCGAGTTCCTAAAGGCTCTGGATGTTGTGGGGCTGTCCTGGTTGACACACCTCTGCAACATCGCATGGACATCGGGGACACTGCCTCTGGATTGGCAGACTAGAGTGGTGGGGCCCCTTTTTAAGAAAGGGGACCGAAGTGTATTTTCTAACTATAGGGGGATCACACTCCTCAGCCTCCCTGGTAAGGTCTATTCAGGGGTGCTGGAGAGGAGGGTCCATCGAGAAGTCGAATCTCGGATTCAGGTGGAGCAGTGTGGTTTTCATCCTGACCGTGGAACACTGGACCAGCTCTACACCCTCAGTAGGGTCTTCGGGGCTGCTTGGGAGTTCGCCCAACCAGTCTACATGTGTTTTGTGGACTGGGAGAAGGCGTTTTCGACCGTGTCCCACTGGGAGTCCTGTGGGGGATGCTTCGGGAGTGCTGTTTTGCCCTTGTATGACTGGTGTCAGAGTTTGGTTCGCATTGCCAGCAGTAAGTCAGATTTGTTTCCAGTGAGGTTTGGGACTCTGCCAAGGCTGCCCTTTGTCATCGATTATGTTCATAACTTTTATGGACAGAATTTCTCAGCGCAGCCAAGGCGTAGAGGGGCATTGCATCTCTGCTATTTGCAGATGATGTGGTTCTGTTGGCTTCATCAAGCCGTGATCTCCAACTCTCACTGGAGCGGTTTGCAGCCAAGTGGGAAGCGGCTAGGCTGAAAATCAGCACCTCCAAATCTGAGACCATGGTCCTCAGTTGGAATAGGGTGGATAGCCCTCTCCGGGTCGGGGATGAGATCGAATAGGAGGAGTTCAAGTATATTGGGGATCTTGGGTTCACGAGTGAGGGAAAAAGGAAATGGGAGATCGACAGGCGGATCGGTGCAGCGTCTGCAGTGATGCAGACTTTGTATATGTCCGTTGTGGTGAAGAAGGAGCTAAGCCGAAAGACGAAGCTCTCAATTCACTGGTCGATCTGCGTTCCTACCCTCACCTATCGGTCACGAGCTGTGGGTCGTGACCGAAAGAATAAGGTCCCTGTTACAAGCGGCCGAAATGAGTTTCCTTCTGCACTAGTGTCTAGCCTCTCTCTTAGAGATCGGGTGAGAAGCTTGGTCATCTGGGAGGTGCTCAGAGTAGAGCCGCTACTCCTCCGCATTGAAAGATGCCCGCCAGATGAGGTGGTTTGGGCATCTGATTAGGATGCCTCGTGGACGCCTCCCGGTGAGGTGTTCCGGGCATGTCCCACCGGGAGGACGACCCAGGAGAAGCTGGAGAGACTATGTCTCCCGGCTGACCTGGGAACCCCTCGAGATCCCCCCAGAGGCGTTTTAGTGGTGCATCTTCTCCTGCCACATTTTGTCCTTCCATTAGACTTTCCATTGATATGCTTGGACACAGCACTCTGTGAACAGCCAGCCTCCTTAGCTATGAACTTTTGTGGCTTAGCTAAGTAATAATGTTTGCAGTTGGGTGTGTTAAGTCCCCCTTCTGTTTTACTTTTCTGAAGGGCAGATAGGCTAATTCTGTTTTTCTTATTTTTAGAGTAAAAAATAAAAATGGCAGAGTCTAACATATGAAATCACTTTAACGTGGGTTTGAATGGGATCATTGAGAATAAATAGCTAATTTGAGGTAACGTTTTCATTTTTACTGGAGCTATACACCCTAGAAGTGAGATAGGTAGGCTGTTCCAACGTTTTAAGTCCTCACAATTTTTTTTACAGTAGACGTACGTGATTTAGATTATTTAACTCTGTACGGTTTGCTGAGATAATAATGTCTGGATATTTGATATTCCCTATTGGAATAAGGAAAGTTTGGATTTTGCTCCGCAGGCATCCATGAGTTAGTCGTTATAGGGGGGATTTTGATTTTAACCAATTGATAGCATATTTTGATAATTGCAAAAAAGTCTTAATGAGGTTAAAAACTGTTTGAAGTGATGACTTCAGTTCTTGTAAGTAAAGAAGGATATCATTTCCGTGTAGATTGATTTTGTGTTCTAACACAGGAGAGCAGATACATTTCATACTAATGTTCTGCCCCGTCGCTATTGTCAGTGGTTTGATAAATAGTGTGAATAACAGAGGTGAGAGTGGGCATCCTTGTTTAGTTCCTGTTTTTAAAGTGAAACATTTTTATGTGACCCCATTTGTGGTAACAATTGCTTTGGGTGAGTTGTATAATGTTGGGATCCAGTGAACATATGAATCACCAAAGCCAAATTTGTGAAGTACTGCAAAAAGAAAAGACCAGTTAACTTTGTCAAAAGCGTTTTCTGCATCTAGTGACAAAACAATTGCTTTTAGATTATTACACTTAGACATACATATTAGGTTGATCAGTCACCTCACATTGTTGGTGGAGCTCTGACATTTAATGAAACCTGTTTAGTCACAATTTATTATTGACAGGAGAATTTATTCTAGTCTGTTGGCTAAAGCCTTACAAATGATTTTGATGCCGTATAAATTAGTGACAGTGGTCGGTAATTAGCTGAAAGAGTGGGGTATTTCCCTGGTTTCAGTAGTAGTTTTATTGCGGCTGTGTTCATATGGCTCCTAATTAGACACTTATCTTTTATCTCTGTCACCGTTCTGAAAAATTGTGGTTCTAGAAATGTTTAACCAGAAATGTTTAGAAAACTTGGTGGAAAAGCCATCATTGCCTGAAGCTCTACCAATTCTGCGAGGGATAATGGGGCATCTAAAGACTCTTTATTTTCTGAAGTTAATTGAGGGATTTGTAGGTTATTATTGATAGTTTCAATGTCAATTTTATTAGGCTTATTGGGAAATAAACATAATATAATGTAGTAGTTGTAGAATCAAGTTCCTGGGAATTACAATCTCTCAGGACCTGAAGTGGGCGACCAACATCAACTCCGTCCTCAAAAAGGCCCAGCAGAGGATGTACTTCCTGTGGCTTCTGAGAAAGCACGGCCTGCCACCGGAGCTGCTGAGACAGTTCTACACAGCGGTCATCGAATCAGTCCTGTGTTCTTCCATCACAGTCTGGTTTGGTGCTGCTACAAAAAAGGACAAACTCCGACTGCAACGGACAATCAAAACTGCTGAAAGGATTGTCGGTACCCCCCTACCCACCATTGAGGACTTGCACGCTGCCAGAACTAAGACAAGGGCGTGCAAAATCCTCTCGGACCAGTCTGCACCCCAGTCACCAGCTCTTCCAGCTCCTTCCCTCAGGTCGGCGCTACCGATCAACGTAAACTAGAACTAGCAGACATTCCAACAGCTTCTTCCCTCTTGCGATCAACCTCTTAAACACCTAACCTGTAATTCCATTACAACAAGCTGGAATTTTTTTTACTTGAGTTCGTTGTCACATTTCTGTGGGGCCAATAATGTATTACTCGTGCACTCACTGTAGTTGTCTCGCCATGCTGCACTATTTGCATATACTGGCCACTCATGCCAGAGTAGCATCTGCTCCATTTGCACACTGATTGAGGAGTATCTGTAACATTTGCACAACCATCATTGTCCCAGATGATCGCACTAATCGTCACTTTAAACCGCATACACTCCTTGAAGTCTCGGCGCCCTTTGCACAATGGTCATTGCACCGGACTATTGCAATATTAGTCATTCGAACTGCTCTAAGTGCTAGAGGACTCTGCATCTTTTTGCACAATTGTTTTTGTCAATGTCTTTATGTCTCCAAAGTGTTCTGTAAATTGACTGTCTGTTGTACTAGAGCGGCTCCAACTACCGGAGACAAATTCCTTGTGTGTTTTGGACACACTTGGCAAATAAAGATGATTCTGATTCTGATTCTGATATATCATTAATTTCCTCTGGTGATTGAGCAAATTTACCATTTGAATATTGCATGTTTCAGATAAGTATTTTTTCTTTGTTACGTCCAAGTTGGCTCGCGAGAAATGTTCCTGATTTATTATCGTGCTCAAAATTATTGTATCTTTGATGTTGTAGTTGGAACTCTGTTCTTTTTGAAAATATGCTTGTTGTTGTTTAGCATTATAAAGTTTATAAATCTATAACTGTAATATTATTCTGTAAGTTGTTTGATTTTCATCTCCAATTCACTTTCTAATTTTTGTTCTTGTTTTTTTTGTTTGGGGGGGGGTGAAATGATTTTGCCTGTAATTTCAGTTTTCCTGACTTCCCAAAGTAAGGCTGGTAATATAGTTGTGAAATCATTCAAATCTAGAAAATCTTTCCATTCCCTCCTTACGAATATATCGAACACTGGCTCTTTCACGAGAGATGTATTCGGCACAATATAGGCAGAGACTGGGAGACGCGTGTGTCTGGGTCATAGATACGCAATATGACGAGATCCAACGAACAGACGTGCTGCCAATAGTAGCAGCTATGTTTGATGTGGGAACATTTCAACGTGGCTGCCATGATGGCAAGAGTTAATCTATTAGAGTAGCATATTTAGCATAGTGCTCTGTGCTGCAGAGAGAGCTCACACGGCTGGCTGCGGAAAAAAAAAAGTACAAAACATTGATTTTGTACTGTACAGTAATATGGGGGTGCATATGGCCACAAAAAAAGTGATTCAATGTACCAGACCGTCGGCTATAACGAATGACCCCCTGCCCCTATTAATCCGTTTCATCGAGGTTCCACTGTACCGCGTAAAATATATGTATACTTTATGTGGGACACACACACACACACACACACACACACACATACAGTTTGTCTTTTATTGCCAAAAACATGTTGCCAGTTAGTGCTTTGCTGTTAGCTGTTGATGTTTGCTGACTGAGTTGTGATAACTAGCTTAGCTGTCCTTTCTTGTGCTAACTTGAAGACATATATGAATGTGTACAAGCGGCACGGTGAACGACTGGTTAGAGCGTCTGCCTCACAGTTCTGAGGACCGGGGTTCAATCCCCGTCCCCGCATGTGTGGAGTTTGCATGTTCTCCCCGTGCCTGCGTGGGTTTTCTCCAGGCACTCCGGTTTTCTCCCACATCCCAAAAAAAACATGCATGGTAGGTTAATTGACGACTCTAAATTGCCTGTAGGTGTGAATGTGAGTGTGACTGGTTGTTTGTTTGTTTGTGCCCTGCAATTGGCTGGCAACCAGTTCAGGGTATACCCCGCCTCCTGCCCTATGATAGCTGGGATAGGCTCCAGCGCGCCCGCGACCCTAGTGAGGAGAAGCGGCTCAGAAAATGGATGGATGGATGGATGGATGGATGAATGCGTACATGCGTGTCCCGTGTGTTGCACAGTGAGCACCTGAATGGTGAAGCAAGTCTGAGACAGAGTGTAGTTGATAATTAGCTTGAATTTCTTGAGGTATGGCCATGGGGATTGACAAGATCTACAGACGTAGAGTATCTGTGCCCCCTACTCTGACATTTGTATTCAGCTGCGCGCTTTCCTTAATCCATACAGTCCTACACAATTTGCTTCAACAGGATGATAGGTACTTAACGTCCGCGTCAAACTGAAGAGATGCATTTATAGTTGTGTGCTCGCGGCCGAGCTCAACGGACTGAGAGGAACGAATCTATCCATGAAGTGATTCTACTCAGTACGTTCACTCAAAAGACTCGTTCGTTTGAATGAGTCTTTAGCAAAAGACACTCTACAACTTTGTTAAAGAGATTAAAAAAGAAAATGCCAAATGATTGGTAGCAGTGCGCAGTGACACACCTTCTGAATATCTGGTACCCTTTTAATATTTTCAGTGCCCATCTGTGCCTCTGTATCACTTACTATATGTTCACCACTGATTATGAGCTTTTTTTTTTTAGTTTCATTTTGGAACGCTTTTGTTTTTGGGGTTTATTAGTTTTTAGAATTGCTTGATGGAACAGATTATAATAACGGACAATAACGTAGTAACGTTAAGCCTATGACGTAATAAATCTGCCCTTTTTTAAATGTAATCGGCCCATAATGTAATAACTGGTCAACAACGTAATAAAAGTCCTGGACCTATAACATAATAACGTTTGACCAGTAACATAATAACTTATTATTTTATTGGCTAGTTATTACATTATTGGCCTGGTTTAAAAAAACAATTATATTTGCAAATTGCAAATGATGCTCACTAACTTTTAATTTTTGAATTTTACTGTGAAAGTACATACTTTCTCTGTCTCTGTCTGTCTCGGTCACTCTTCCTCTTCCCATTTATTTTGTATATTTAACTTGATGGTTAGCATAATCTCTACCAGTCGTGTCTGCTCCTCACCCTTTCAAACTCTCTCCAAAAGTGCTGTTGAAACCAGATGTTTACATACACTATTAAAAATACAGATATGCTTTTTTATTCACTGTCTGACATGAAGTCAGACTAAACTTTTCCTTTTTTTTTTTTTTTTTTTTTAGCTCAATTAGGATTACCAAATATATTTCTATTAGCGAAATGCCAGAATAATCAGACAAGGATTTTTGGGGGACATTTTTTTCTTCTTTAAAGTCAGAGGTTTACATACATTTCATTAGTATTTTGTACCATTGCTTTTAAACTGTATGACTTGAGTCAAACATTTTGGATATCCTTCCACAAGCTTCTCATAATAGTTGGCAAGGAATTTGGGCTATTCCTCTTGACAAAGCTGGTTTAACTAAGCCAGGTTTGTAGGCCACCTTGGTCGCACATGCCATTTCAGGTCTGCCCATAACTTTTCAATAGGATTGAGATCAGGGCTTTATGATGGCCACTCCAAAACATTGACTTTGTTATCTTTAAGTGACTTTGTAACCAGTTTTGCAGTATTTGTCCATTGTCCATTTGGAAGATCCTTTCCGCCCTAGCATTAACTTCCTGGCTGATGCCTTGAGATGTTGCTTTCAGTATCTCCACATAATTTTATTTCCTCATGATGCCATCTAGGCGGCACGGTGGGCGACTGGTTAGCACATCTGCCTCACAGTTCTGAGAACTGGGGTTCAAATCCCGGCCCCAACTGTGTGGTGTTTGCATGTTCTCCTCGTGCCTACGTGGGTTTTTTCCGGGTAGTCCGGTTTCCTCCCACATCCCAAAAACATGCATGGTAGGTTGATTGAAAACTCTAAATTGCCCAGTAGGTGTGAATGTGAGTGTGAATGGTTGGTTGTTTATATGTGCCCTGTGATTGGCTGGCGACTAGTTCAGGGTGTACCCCACCTCCGCCTCTCACCCGAAGATCCCTGGGATGGGGTCCAGCGTGCCCGAGACCCTAGTGAGGGTAAGCGGTACAGAAAATGGATGGATGGATGGAAGGATGATGCCATCTATTTTATGAACTGCACAAGTCCCTCCTGTGGCAAAACAACCCCACAATATGATCCTGCAGTCCCTGTGTTTCAAAGTTAGCATAGTGTTCTCAGCCTTGCAAGGTTCCCTCTTTTTCCTCCAAACATAACAATGCTTAATATGGTCAAACAGTTTAATTTGAGTTGCGTCGGACAACAGAGCAAGGTATTTGTCCCTGTGTGCATGTGCAAACTGTAATCTGTCTTTTTGAAGTTTCTTTTGGAGTAAAGGCTTCTTTCTGGGAGAGTGGCCTTTCAGCCAATGTTGGTACAGTATTTGTTTCACTGTGGTTAATGACACACTCTTAGCAGCATCCTCAGAAGGTCTTTTGCTTTTGTTTTTGTTTTTGGGTTAATATGCATATACATTTTGGACCAAAGCACGTTCATCTCTGAGACACAGAACCCGTCTCCTTCCTGGGCGGTATGACGGCTGGACATTCCCATGGTGTTTATACTTGCATATGATAGTTTAAATTGATGAACGTGGCACCTTCAGGCATTTGGAAGTTGCACCCAAGGACGAACCAGACTTGTGCAAGCCCCCAACTCACTCCCTGGTGTCTTTCTTTTGACTTTATTTCCATGATGTTACAAAGGAAGAAGCAATGTTTTCAGTTGAGCCTTCAACTACATCCACAGGTATGTTGTTAATTAACTCAAATGTTGTCAATAAACCGATTAGAACCTTCTAAACACATGACATCATCATCTGGGTTTTCCCAAATTGCAGTACAGAGAATAGATGGATGTTTGAAGGAATCGTAATCTTACTGTATGTAAATGTCTGACTTTGACGAAAGTAATGAGAAATTGAGTAAAAAAAAATCACTCATTATTCTGGCTTTTAGCGAATATAAATAATTTTGGTAATCCCAACTGAGTTAAACAGCAAAAATTTAGTCTAATTTCATGGCAGACAGTGAGGAAAACAAAGTGTCTTTTTAAATCATGTATGTACACCTCTCGTTTCAACTGTAGTGGACGTTATAGATTGAGGACTTTTATTATGTTGTTGGCCAGTTATTACCTTATGGGCTTATTACATTTTAAAAAGAGCAAATTTATGACATTATGGGCCGTTATTACATTAAGGGCTGTTAGTAAGATACGGGTTTATCCTGTATAAGCCCATACTGTAATAATGGCATTGATGGGCAACCTAAGGCCTGAGGGCCATAAGTGTTCCGCAAGAGCGTTTGATTTGTGTAGAAGCCAATAAAGAATGGGCTGTTATTACGTTATGGGTTTATCGTCTAGAAGCCCATAACGTAATAATGGCCCATAACATAACATAATAAATTTGCCCTTTTTAAAATTTAATAGGCGGATAAAACGTAATATAATTTACGCTATGGGTTCACTTATTATGTTTTCCCCCTTTTTAACCTGGACAATAACGTAATAATAACACAATAAATTATTACGTTATTGGCTAAAGGTTATTACGTTATATGTTCAGTACTTTTATAATGTTATTGGCCAGTTATTACAGTGTGGGCCTATTACATTTTAAAATGGGCAAATTTATTATGTTATGAGCCATTATTACATTATGAGCTGTTATTATGTTATGGTCTTCTACACAGATCAAATGCTTTTGCGGAACACTTATGGCACGTATGTCTGCTTTAGGTGCATCTGATGAAGTGTCAAGTGCATATTCATATAACTGATAAATAATCCTAAAACCCACTTCACATCCATCTGTTTTCTATAAGGATTGTCCTCATTAGAGTAAACCTATCTCATCTGACTTTAGGTGAGGGGTACACCCAGACTGGTCGCCAGCCAATCGCTGGGCACAAGTAGATGACCACTGACACTTACATTCACACCAAAGGACATTTTAGAGTCTTTAATTAACCTAACATGTTCTTGTTATGTTAGAATGCTGAATAAATTATAAATATTTTATATATATATATATATATATATATATATATATATAGAACACCATGCTTCAAATTCTAAATGTCATGAGCTGTGCCCTGCAGTTCTTTTGTTGGAGTTCGGGTGGCGCTTTGCGCCCCTCTCGCTCCCTCTCTCTCTCTCTTCCCACCTCGGCCGCGCACCTGTAATCAATCAGCCTTCATCATCACCTGCATAAAAGCCTGCCAGATCCAAGACTCCACTGCCAGAGTATTAACATTCTCCCGTAGTACACCAGCTCTCAAACCTACACGTAAACTACACCAGTCCTCGCCATACTTCTGACGTCCATGTTTATCCTTGTCCTCAGTGCTCCTTCCGTGGTCCATGCCATGTTGACCTCTTCCACCACGCCGCCAAGCCATCCACCTGCTCACGCCACCACCTGCCACACGTTCCCTGTCTCGACAACCCGCTAGTACGCCTCAGGGATCCATCTCCATAATCCTCGTCAATAAACCATTCGCCACCAAGCTCTCAGCGTCCGCTTGCTTCTGGGTCCAGAGAAAAGTTATACCATCGTATCGTGACACTGAAGTACATTTATTTGCAAACATACAACTTTTACCAGACTTTCGTGCTTACATTTAATATAAAACATGACATTTAAACCTTTATTATGTATAACGATCATATTTTGGTAAGTCTTTTTGGTTTTCATAGTTTATAATTGCATGGTGGACCCTTGCACCTTACCCACCTATGCTTTAGGTGTGAAGTGTCCAGTGAGCATCTATAACAGCAACACGATACCTCCTACTGGCTTTTTGTAATAATAGGACACAAGTTTGATTACTATGACTGCTTTTGCAATGTGGTAGTAAAGAAATTATTAATTCCATACTTCCATAATTGTTTTACAATTTGTCCATTTTAATAAAATACCATAATTTCTCGTGTATAATGTGCACCCATGTATAGTACGCACCCCCAAAGTTGACCTCAAAATTCAGGAAAACCCTTCTACCTAGGTATAATGCATTTTTACAATGCATCATTTTACTTCTACTCATATGATCAAAACATGAAGTATTATCTGTATTTTGTTAGTTTTTTCAAATAATTATTCTGAAGTTAAGCATTTTATTTGAACACGTAATACTTTATTTGTCATAAGCTATCTTTGTAGTTCCTGTTTTGGATCTTGGGTGGTGCTTTGCTCCCGTTAGGTGGAGAAATTTCTGATGGTTGTTGTTCAGTCATCAGTCGTATTAAAAAAAACAATATTTCACAAATTCTGTAAACTTAAGAGCACAACTGTACATATATGCAGTCATACGTACCCCTGTCATATTGGAATGAAAGTGTAGGCTACACCTTTTTCATAACCTTTAGGTGGCGGTGGCATATTGGAATGAAAGTGTACAGTTTTTTCATAACCTCTAGATGGCGGCATACAATTATAAAACGTGAAAGTTTTTTTCTTTTTCCTATGTATAATGTGTAATAATTTCCTATGTTTCTATGTATAATGCACACTATTGAGTTTTGACAATTTTTAGGGGAAAGAAAATGCGCATTATACACGTGAAATAACGGTAATGCTTTTACACAAAACTTCGAGATCAATTATTTATTATGTCTTTGTTAACATTACTGTAGCTACAGATTGATCACAACACGACATTAGCTGTTTTTAATGTAAATTACATCAGTGCTAAAACAGCAAATTAGCAAACAATACCGAAGCGACAGCTTGAGACAGAGGAATGTCATCGATTGAGAACGACATGGTTGGTGGTTCCTCACCAGTATTCTCTCGACAACCAACTTTTTAACTTTTATGTTATAATTAATTAATTCTCTCACATTGTGCATGTCATTAATGAGATTTTATTTAATTAACCTTTATTTACCCAGGTAAGGCAATTGAGAACAGGTTCTCCTTTGCCATTCCGACCTAAATGCAGACGGCAGAGTAAAACAAAGATGTTAATCGCAGGGCTAGGACAAGGATAGATTACCATATTTGAACTTCCTATTCACACGCAAAATGTCATGCAGAGACCCAGAGAAAACCACTCCTCTCATCACAGCCACTCCCTATTTCATTCACACACACACACACACACACACACACATACACACACGCACGTGCACACACACACACAGAGAGACACACACACTCGCTAACTCAAATGCTTATAACTACTGGATACTTAAGTTGTTTTAACTAAATACATTATTTTCAGCTTGGTTACAGTAGATCTCATTGACAGGCTTACAGTAGACAGGTTACAGTAGATCTCATTGATCTCCAGAGACAGGCTTTAACAGACACACCCGCACATATATTGAAAGAAAAAAAACATTGTCAAAAGGGCACTTTGGGCATCAAGGGGAAATGAGGCAAAGTGTTGCAGTCCCCAACACACCCTCCCACTCTGCACCCTGGAGTGGCCGCCAGGCAATCGAAGGGGTAGGCTAAGGATAGTTTACAATATTTGAACTTCCTATTCATACACATAGAAGTATGCACAACTCCCAAAGATACATATGAAAAACAACCACAAGTGACTAACAAAATAATAGGTTGCATGAATAAGTTGTGTACTGCTATGGACAGTGGCAGAAGCAAACTATGTATCTGTATATTTTCCATCGCTGTTAGATCCTGGAGGCAAAGGCCGTTATGTCATTATCTTCAAGGCCACCAGACTCCTTTAGAAAATACTATAATTTTACAATGTAAATCACAGGATCTATTTTTTGAAATGAGGCTTCTATATTGTTGATAGACCTATATGTACAGTATCTTCACTTGACATGGCAAAATTTTGTATATGAGTGTTCGACAAAGGGATCCATCTTCACGAGCTGGCAGGATTTAAATTGATGTGGGGATTTGGTGTCAAATTTATCAGTGCAATGCAACATGGAACATGTATGAAACATCTACGAAGGTTGGTAACCAGGACTGGCACAGCATTCTCACTCCCAAAGAATTTATTGCTTGGACTCTGGACTACAGCATCGTTGGAACGTTTATTAGAGAGGATGCTGAGCACCATGGGCTGTGGTCCAGGCTTCTGGAATTTTGTTTAACCACAGCAGATTATAGTCTACAGGCATCTGCATGGAATGGCTGCACATTTGAGTTTGTTATGTGTATAATCAAGAAAATGTGTGCATAGTACTTGTGGAGTCAACATAAAGTTGAAGTGAATGTTACCTCTTTTTCTAATCCACAAAAGTATGGCATACCCAAATGCATGAATTAATAATTTCCCTAAATATATCCCTCTCCATTTATCAAACATGATTAATGACCCATTCAGAAAAACAGGGTACAGTACAGTATTAATGATGAAAAAATAGCTGTTCAGTGAAAAGTGTCATGCATAGTTGCATGACAGATTTTACTATAATAATTTTGTTTAAATGACAAGATGAGAAGGGAGATGAAATAGGACCTTTATTTTTTTTTCCTGTAACCCTTTTTGTAGAACTAGATTTAAAACTCATTTACACATTAGCATCATTTTGTTGCTCAAACAGATACACCAGTCATCTGTCATTATGAAATACAGTGGATGTTTAACGTGGACACCACACTATATAGACAGTATAAAGAGGTGGGTAGAGTAGCGAAATATTGTACACAAGTGAGAGTACTGTTACTTTAGAATAATATAACTAAAGTAAAAGTAAAAAGTAGTCCTCCAAATAATTACTCGAGTAAGAGTAAGAAAGTACTCACTGAAAAAAATACTCAAATAGTGAGTAACTTGTGAGTAACTTCTGATTTATTTTTAAAATCAGACGATGAATGTCAAATAAAATAAAAATAACTAAATAAAATATTAATGTGCAAATTCAGATATTGCTGAACAATATCACTTAATATAAAACCTAATAATTAAAAGAAAATTGTAAAATAACAAATTAAGGCAAATTTAGCTCCAAGAAATGGTCTATTTTGTTTCCACTTGTTTAACAGCACAATATTGTAGGCTCACTACGCAGATTACAAAAACAGAAACAAGGCAGCAGTGAATATAAAAAGCATATACACCCCAGTTCAAATGCCAGGTTTTTGTGTTGTAAAATAATTTTGACATCGTGAAATCAAACTAATGAAAACTTTTTTCCACCATTAATGTGACATCGAATTTGTACAACTCAACTGATTTATTTTTGTATCTTTTTGAGAGAGGGGATGAAAATAAACACAACTTAAATAAACCTGCATGTGAGGAACTTGGACTTGACGTTTAACTTGCGACCTTCTTGGCCAGGTCACGATTGAAAAAGAGATGTTCTGTTTTAACTGGTCTTTTACCTGGTTAAAGTTTAAATAAAATAAATCTGGTTGCACAAGGATCTACTTCCTTTTATAACTGGTATGTGGCTATGTTCAGAAGTAACAGATCACATTCAAACTCATGTTCAACGGGAGTCCACACACACCTGCCACCATTTAAATTTTAAGTAAAAAAAACCCACATGCGTAGGGCCTTACAGAAACATTATTTGGTTTATCCACTAAAATGACTGAATGAAGAAGCTGTTTGCTGACCAGACTTATTGATAAGGTGTGTGTCTGTGTGTGTGAGAGATAGATAGATAGATAGACAGAGAGAGAGAGAGAGAGAGAGAGAGAGAGAGAGGGAGAACATCTGCAACTTGCCGCAAGGTGTTTTCTCAAGTTAGAAGTGGGCTGAAATATCCGAGTTTGGCCAGTGACAAAACTATGCTGCATGGTAAAGCTGTAGTTTTTTGTAGTCTGTAATTTAAACATGAGTCGCTCGGCTGTCACGACCCACTTTGATTGGTCCGTGAAGCCTAAATGATGCGCTGATATGTGACTTTCTTGTGTCGTTTGATTGGTGAACTTTGAGTCAAACATCACTGTGGTAATCACGGTGGATTGGAGCAACGGCGCCCAACCTGGAAGTCGAAAACTAAAGTCTCAAAATAGATTGCGCCCACAATTATTGATAAGTTAAAGTAGCGAGCATGTAGATTAATGTAACGGAGTAAAAGTACAGTTTCTTCTTAAAATAAATACTTGAGTAAAAGTAAAAAGTATGCTTCACTAAACCTACTCCGACAACTACAATTTATCAAAAAGGTTAATTGAGTAAATGTAACAGAATAAATGTAGCATGTTCCTACCCACCTCTGTATGTGTGTGTGTGTGTGTGTGTGTGTGTATGTGTGTGTGTGTGAGTGTGTGTATTATATAAAGATACCAACACAACAGTCAATGGTTAAAATGTGTTTAATATTCCTATTTACAGTAGGCTTATTTGCCTAATATGGATTAACAACAATATAAAATAAACTTGAACATGCATACCTTAACACATAAGCCATTGAGCAACTGGCATTCACTGATAAATGCCAACTAATTTACCAGCCCTACACATTTGATTTATGCAATTTATGCTGTGTGTAATGTGCCAGTATCAGGGTCAAATATATTCGTAAAAGGTGAGGCCAAACAAATGAGATTATGGCTGGATTGGCTAATTATGCCAATTCCCTTTTCCTAGCAGCATGTGGTATCCATGGCATAATGGTACTTGTCAGGTATATTGTTGTGTTTGTCAGGAAGGCCTTTGCTTTCTGGTCTCACCTGCTCAAACACATCCCCCATCCATTATTATGCATTATGGAAATTAATGTTTTGTTTGTATATTTATTGAAGGCCATAATTTGGCAAACTGTAATGTATCTGTCTGTGCTCTGTTTTTACATGGTTTCTTTTCCATAAAGGAGTTAAGCTAGAGAAAACGGAAGTGAGGGAAGTATAGAGTGGGTGGGGGGGGGGGGGTAGTACACAGGCCTTATTCAAGGTTACAACAGGCTGGAATTAGAGAAGTACCTATTACAGATACACTTTTCAAAGGAAAATTGGAGCTGTCTACCTTTTAAGGACGACATGCTAATGTCAAAAAGGCTTTTAGTCAGAGGACAGGGCCACTGAAAAGGTTGTTGTGTTACATTCATACAGAATAATGTGAACTCGCATTCAGGTTAATGCAGGCAAAATATTGATGGCAAGACTAAAAGTTTGGTGGGGAATTTTACATGTGAAAACACAATCCATCTACTGTTGGCATGATGTATATTTATTCTTGTGGTCAGAAGTATACAATCCTGGGCATGAATTCCAAATTGCTCCATGAATTTTGGGCATTGATGCAAACAAACAAGCTGAATGGTGGATGGAATGTTGATAGTTGGAAGAAAATGCAACGTATTTGACATATATTGTAGGAGTTGGTTGGTTGGTTGGTTGCGTGGCAGCTTGGCAACTAGTTTGTTGTTCAGGCTGTGTGTTCTCATACTCTGAAGACATACTGAGGTAGAAGTTTTAATGTATTGAGTTTTATCCATCCATCCATCCATTTTCTGAGCCGCTTATCCTCACAAGGGTCGCGGGAGTGCTGGAGTCTATCCCAGCTATCAACGGGCAGGAGCCGGGGTAAACCTTGAACTGGTTGATTCTAATACTGAACTGCTTATATTTTAATATTTTAATTAAGAATCCAAATGGTCTTGTACTTTTTGCCTGACACACTTGTCCTTCGGTCAATTGATTTGTGAAAGACTTGGTGAGTTATTAATAGTACGTGTAGTTTTTCAGCCTTTCCCTTCCTCGGACACACGCACACACACGTGTGCACGCACGCGCACGTACACACAGAGACACATACTTCATTGTAAAGTGACTTGAGGATAGACTGGCTAAAGGCCAGCAAACAAACCTTTGCAGCGGTATCCTTTCGCCCTGCAGACCAAATTGTACATCTTCATTTTGGGTGCTGCTGCCAAGTTCCTACTTCTTTATTTCAGTGTTTTTTTGGTTTTTTTGGGGGGGCCTTTTTGCAATAGCATTACAGTTGTATTTACTACCCATATACCAAGCTAATATGCAAAAAATCAGCAAATGAAGTTATACGGTATATAGAGTATAAATATAATAACATATCTAACATGGTTTTAAATGTGTATTTATTGTGTATGTTTTTACATTTGTATAAAGGTACAATTGGTTCTCAGCATTTTCAATAGTAACAGAAGGCATTATACTCATAATCCCAATTTTGTAGGCAATAAGCCAAAGCCACTTTAAGGGAAGGTGTCATTACCACTCATTTTTTTTCCTTTCACCCACTCCTTAGTCAGGTCTTCAGCCAAGACCAATGACTCCTGTTAGGGCGTGTGGCAGGCCAGCTGACAGGCTAGTCAATATCGATGAGAAGGCCGCTTCATTAATGATCCCTACTTGCTCAGAGAGATGGAGGGGGCAGTGATTGTGGCCTCTAACAGACCAGAGAGAAGCACAAAGTCCATATACATCATTTTTGACCAGACACAACAAAATTATTCAAGTGCCTGGGAGTCAGTAGTCGCTCATGGTCAGGAAATCTTACATACTGTATAGTCAAAATAATGAGTGAATTAGTACAATGTAACAGTGTTGTAAATTCAAGACTAGTTAAAAACATGTCATGCTACTATGGTACATTTCCATGTTAGAATATTGTAAATTCAAAATTAAACCATTCTCTCTTCTCTGTAAACCATAACAGGCTCCAGAGCAGTCTATGGATAGCAATGTGCAGTGGCATCCAGAACCTGAAGGTGTCCAGTGACTCGTCTAAAGCCTTTGTGGTGTTTGCATGCCCTCCTTGTGCATGCATTCATCTTTTAGTATTCATCTAGCTAAATGTATGTTTTGTTGGACAAATGGTGCTTAAAGACTTTTTTTTTTTTAAACATTCAAGGAAGCAGCATCCGATATCTTTGTAGGGGAAGAGTTCCAGAGGTGGGGGGGGGGGGCCTGTGGCACTGAAGGCTTTGTCAACAAACGTCTGGAGTTTGGTGTATGTGATGGAGAGATGGAAAGCAGGTCAGCATCAGATGAGTTTAGCTTCTGGCCAGGGGTATAGAGATGGCAGAGGTTGGTGATGTATGGTGGGGCCACGGAGTGGAGAGATTAATTGGATAGGTCATTAGGAGAAATTTGAAGACTATCTGGAACTTGACCAGGAATCAGTGAAGGTGCATGAGGGTGGTGCTGATGTTCTGCCAAGGCTTTAAGGAGGTGAGAACTCTGGTAGTGGAGTTCTGGACTCCATTGCAGTAGTCCAGGCGAGAAGTAATTCAGATATGGATGAGGGTCTCTGCGAAATATTCAGTGAGTGATGGGCAGAGTTTGGAAGTTTCTTTCATCAGAACGATAAACTGAAGTCCAGAATAATGCCCTGGTTGTGACTTCAGGAGAAGGGTGGATGAAGCAGCTGCTGATGCTAATGGGGATTTCTCCAACCTTCCTGAGCAGTGCCTTAGGGGCCACAACCATGAGCTTCCATCATGCCTGTGTTTTATCCAAATAGGATATATATCCAGTGCTGGAGAGGGAGGCTGAGTGGTTTGTGTGTGTGCTGATGTGGAGCTGGGTGTAGTTCCATATGAGTGAAATGTCAGTCCAAATTGGTGAATAATCTGACCAACGAGTAGCATGTACAGTAGATAGTGAAGAGGAGGAGTCCAAGTACAGAGCCTTTTGAAAGTGAGGTTGACCGCAGCTAGAGTTGATCTGGACCTATGGATCGTGACAAACTGTTCCCACTTGGATAGGTATGTGTCAAAAGTGTGGGGGAAGAGTGGATGTGTGTGTGTCGGCACTGTGATTTAACACTGGAGCTAATTTACATAAAACTGAGTTTTCTCCGCACATGACTTGACAGCTAGGCTGGGTGAAGAGCCAACACTTTAAAGCCATGGTTGGATGTCTGAAACATTATGTCAATGCTGACTCCATGAATGAAAATACAGCGCTGTCTTTGTGAGGGCTTCTGTGCGCTTCGCAGTTCGCCATCACT
Source organism: Phycodurus eques (assembly GCF_024500275.1). Lineage (NCBI taxonomy): Eukaryota > Metazoa > Chordata > Actinopteri > Syngnathiformes > Syngnathidae > Phycodurus > Phycodurus eques. The sequence goes on from NC_084535.1 coordinate 23,927,808, forward strand.
TTTTTAGTCTAGGAGACCAGCCTAAAGAAATTGCGAGACAAATTTTCATGTACTGATGAGAAAAAGATGAACATTTACCATAGTGATAAAAAGGCTAGAGCTTCGAGAAAGAATGGATCTGCTCACAATCCCCAACATTCAAACTGATCTGTGGAACTCTTCTTCTGGAAAGGGCTCACTAATCCACATTTATGATCAACATCATGACTGCAGGGCTGCACAGTTAGAGCATCAGCCTCACCGTTCTGAGGACCCGGGTTCAATCCCTGGCCCCGCCTGTGTGGAGTTTGCATGTTCTCCCCGTGCCTGCGTGGGGTTTCTCCGGGCACTCCGGTTTCCTCCCACATCCTAAAAACATCCATTAATTGGAGACTCTAAATTGCCCGTAGGCATGACTGTGAGTGCGAATGGTTGTTTGTTTGTATGTGCTCTGCAATTGGCTGGCAACCAGTTCAGGGTGTACCCCGCCTCCTGCCCGATGACAGCTGGGATAGGCTCCAGCACGCCCGTGACCCTAGTGAGGAGAAGCGGCTCAGAAAATGGATGGATGGATGGATCATGACTGCAGCAAAATAAACTCAAAAGTCTTCTGAAACATTTTGTCTGGCAAGATGCAAGCGAATTGATTGGGTGATCTGACAAAATGCAGCGAAACAACAAAGGAGTTCAGCAGCAAGAGGTATTTTAGATTAGCCAAGTCAATCTCTAGATTTACTCCCTGTAGTGCATTTGTTTTACTTGCTAAAGAGGAAAACAATGGAAAGAGGCTGCAGTGAAACCCTGTAAAAGAAACACAAAAGAATGCAAATGTTGGGTTATGCCACTATGTCTCATGTTCAATGCAGTTATTGCAAGGAAATTATTTAAACCTGTTCCATTACTGATGCGTACCTAAAAAAAAAAAAAAAGTGGGGGTGGGGGGTTGGTTACAAATAATGCTCTCTTAAGTAGTGTATCCGATCCAGATGTACTGTAAATGCCTGGAAGTAAAAGTTTCGATGTTGAACTCTTGTCTCATATTAGTCTTTTGTCATATCCAATTGTTTTCAACCCCCTTATCCGTCAATTTTCTGCAGCAATGAGTTACAGCAGCTTTCTTATAAGATTTGAGCATGTATGTTCTCTTGCGCAGGCTACAATGTGTTTCATTACCCTATTTGCTGGATACATAGTCTTAAAGAAAAGCTTATGAGCTATTATACCAAATCACAAGTGGTTTAGAGAAGTCACTCTTTGCAGGTACAGTATATTAGTAGGTCTGTCTTCTCACACATACCCACATGAACACAAATAATTCCAATACACACCTACTTGGCGTTAGTCCTTCATGTTGTGGCGCTCATCAGCAGGTGTGCATTCTTTGCTAAAAGATGATTCTGCCCTGGATGACATGGTAGAGCTATCTGTGTAATAGAATTAGCTGGAGAGGCCACTCCAAATTAACATAATATGGACTCAAAATGTAAATGATCTTTCTGTGAAATGTAATGTGCATGTGAATATGCTGTCTTGCTCCTCTCTATCTTGTGCCTTCCTCAGTTTCACTCATACATATTCACACACACAGACAAGGCTATTGGAAGCACCAGGAGTTTTCCCGAGCACACAAAGCCACATACCTCATCCCTGGATGTCGTCAGTGAAAAGGTCCCCTCTGTAATTAGTTTCCTTCTAAACTACATTACAGTGTGGTATGTGTGTTTGAGTGAACCAAAGAAAAGATGCGGGAAATGACATGGTCAGAGCGGCCCATAGTGTGCGATTGTTACAGCCTGTAGCATTGTGTACTGGACATACAGTTGTTGAACTCTTTTTTTGAAAAACATAATGACTATGAGGTATTCAGCACAGTTTCATTTAAAAAAAAAAAATGGTTGGCCTTGAAGTGTCAAAAATCTTGTCATATTACCATTAGACAGAATAGACTAATCTTGTAGTCGATACATGTAGAGGTCAACTAAATTGCCCTCACCTAAGGTCAAACAGGGTTTGTGTTCTGTTTCTTGTTGATATATATTGATAGATTTGTGATCAATCAAACAAATAATGCTTTGGTAAATATTTTTTGAATAACAAATATCAGCAATATTATTTGTCTTGAGAGAATGCAGGAATTCATGTTGGGCAAGTTGAGGGCTGTTCATGGTCAAAAGGTTCTTTGCCATTTTTTAGTCCCATCCCTCTCTTGCAAAGACACACTTTCACATTTCCTGTGACTGGTAACTGATTTAAAAAAAAGAAAAGAACAAGTGTTAAAGATGGCCGCACACACTTCTACACATTTTGGGTGCAAAAACGAGAGATGTGTGTTCCGCTGACACGTGTGAAGCTAAATGCCAACGTACCATTTAAGAGAGAAAGGGCACCAGCACATCCAACCTTTGTAGTGTGTCATTCAGCGGTGTTCAGGGCTGTTCATATATAAAAATGAGGTGTCTTGTGTCCCAGAGAGCAGCAGATCTCTTTCACCCCGTCAGGCAAAGAAGAAGAGAGGATGTTAACAACCATTCAGACATCTGTTGAATGGAAAAGTGGGGATGACAAGATTTTTTTTGTTCCTTTCACTTTTCCTGGTTTTAATTTAATTATGTGGAAAATAAATGGTACTGTATTGTTGTATCTCCTGTATTGTTTATTCCACCGTTATTTATTTATTCCACCGTTATTCCCTTGTTTCACATGCCTCTTGTCTTATCACTAATACTTTGATGATGAGCACTTTCAGCATTCAGCATTTGACCATTCTGAGAGTTTGATAAAGCTCCAATCCCTCCCTCCACCTTCAAATTATACAGCAAAGGGAAAAGGCCACCTCTTTTGTCACTAAATGCCTCTTCCATTTATTCCTATGACAGCAAAGTAGTATCTCTTTTCCCACTGTAAAATGCCAGATTTGAAAGCCCTCTATTTGTTTAATGTTTTGACTAAGGTTGCATGCCACACTCAATCCAGGAAGTATTTTACAGTAAAATAAGTCCCTCTAATTTTAAGGTGTCAAGGCATTTTGTAAGGAGGGAAACTTTCAGTAATATTTTCTGGACATTTAAAGGAAACCCTTACTGTTCTTATAATTGCGCCATATGAACATGTAATCGGCATTTTAAACATGATTGTTTAAATACATTCACATTTTTTTCTATTTTTTTTTTTTTTTTCGTTTATGTCATGACTGTGTTGCCCTATAATTGACATGCTACCTGTCCAGGATGTAACCAGCCTATCGCCCAAAGTCAGCTACTGTATATTGGCTTTAACTCACGCGTTATCCCAATAAGGGCAAAGCACGACAGAAAACAGATGGATGTCTAGCATGACTAGTGTGACATCAAATAGCTGAAAAATAAAGATCAACAATGTGGTGAATTTCCTCACCTAACTTGAAAGTCATTCATCGCAAGGGACAGCAAACACAGCAACACAGCACTGGACACAAATTCTAACTAGGAATTGTCTAAAAAACAAAGCACAACATTAATACAAATCTGGTGATGGTAGAAGGAATGGGAAAATTACCTCAAGTTAGATTTCCACCAGCAGACTTTCAGTCAAATCAAGACAGTCCAAGAAATTATGAAAGAGGTTGTAACAATAGGTTACTTGCATGTGACATTCATCCTTTTTTTTTTCTTTTTTAAACGTCAAGTTTTTCAGCTAATTCACAAAATAGCCTGCTCTTATATTATGTTTGGTACTAAGGAGCTAATAATACACAAACTCTAACATTTTACGTATGTTAATAATCACACGATCTTTGCTTGTGATGGGTCACTGTCCCATGTTGTTTTAGCGTACAGACTTTTGCCAAGCGCAAAAGATAAATTACACATTCATAAAGGAAACCATTGTTCCGTAATAATGATCTGCACCAAAATGTGAAGGTTTCTTAATTGACCCATGCCGCAATCCTCTACAGTATCTGTTTTAGTTATGGTCATATACATTATATAAACAAACGATTAACATAACCTCTTGCTCTTGGATGCCCACCTCTGGGTGGCTGCCCGGGGCCACCGCCCCGTCCGCCACCCCCTTTGCAAGCCACTGTCCCATAGGCACACAGCTATCTACCTATTGTTCATATCTATGGTACCATCCAGACCGCTACACAGAAGTGTCCTGGAGGAAATCTCCAAAATTGAGCCGACAGTACGTGAGAAGCTTGTACCCAAAAGGAAGTCAGTTGTTAGGAGCATTATGTCGAATAAAAAAGTAGTGAAGTGCAAATACTGTGGCTAAATAGTTTCTGTCTCCATAGGTAACGCACCAATAGCATCCAATCTTTTTCAACACTTTAAACAACATCTTGTTACTGTATATGAACAGTGCATGGCACACAAAAACAAGAGAGACTACTGATAAGCGCACGCCAACAAGTGCCACCATAAAGCAGATGTCCTTAACAGAAGGATTTACAAATGCCACTCAATATAGAAAGCACTCTAAAAGATGGAAAGTAATAAGTGACGCCATTTCATACGACATCACAAAAGATATGGCTCCTTTAATAACCGTGGACCATGGTTGTGTTAAACACCTCGTTAAGACCCTTGAACGAAGATACTCGGCCACTGCAAAAATATTTTTCAAAACTGTGGTGCCCACCTGTATGTATTGAAATAGATAAGTAAAATAATTATTTGTCGACAAGAGTAAGTTTTTATTCTGAACCAACATTGTAGTTTTATTGGAAAAATGCACTTTTTCATAAGGTGAGTTATTTTCTACATTAACGCTGTAGTATTAAAATTATTTTTGCATTCAAGAAATAGTAGTCTCACTCTCTTTTTTTTTTATAACAAAATGTGATTATTATTCACAAAGCATTTTCATTCTAGCTGTGTTTTCAATTAAATTGTTTCAATAAATAACCCATCCATCCATCCAAACCGCTTCTCCTCACTAGGGTTGCGGGCATGCTGGAACCTATCCCAGCTATCTTTGGGCGAGAGGCGGGGTACACCCTGAACTGGTCAACAGCCAATCGCAGGGCACATATAAACAAACAACCATTTGCACTCACATACACACCTGCGGGCAATTTGGAGAGTTCAATTAAAATAGCACTCCGGACTCGCCATCGCTGTGTCTGGTAACTTTTCGTGTGGCAGTGTAACAACAACACCAACCTCCCTAAATTATGGCAGTGATTGGCTGAGCATGGAATTGTGCTATACTTTTAGCCCATCGACATTAATTATGTGTCTGTCACCACTACCCCTCACCAAAGAAGGACATTCAGAGAGAGAGAGAAAAAAAACATATATGTGAAGCTCCATGTTCTAGTTGGCTGGCTCAGCGAGCCAGCAGGTCATTTGTAGTTCTAAGGGGGTCGCCATATTATTCTGGAACACTGTAACACTGAATATTAGACCCAAAACAGACAAGATGAGTAAAATAGCAGTTTCATCAACCAAGGAAGCGTGACTGACGTGATATGAGAAACAAAGACATTGTGAAGAAACAAAAAACTACATCCTCAACTGGTCGGTGCCAATAAACAAATAAATGAAACTTTTAAAAAAATTAACTAAATAAGGATGGAGGCACAATGAGATATCATCAAATGAAAAGCAAAAACAGAATCTTGGCTCCACAAGTTTAGGCCTGGCAGACGTGTAGGGATTTGTCAAGTACTAATTCAATATACTTACCAATCGCGGAATGTGAAAGAGACCTCTCAGTGTCTACTGACAATGAATCCTGACAAATAGAAATCTGCAGAAGTACATTCTCAATGACAAAAAAAATAGTAATTTAGAGCTAATCCAGTTTAAAGTACTCCATAGATCACACATGAAATGGGTTCAAAATCAAACATATGCACTCATTGTACTGAAAACATTCCAAACACTACTCTCTTTGGCATTGTAGACCTGTACAGCGCTTCTGGTCACTTGTAACACAGAAACTCTCCTCAGTTTTGAGCTGTAGCGTGGGGGATGGGCTGCCCCCTTTTCTCTGTGGTCTTCCAGCACATTGGGCACATTCACATCTCATTCAGGGTCCCCTGCAGGGCTGGCACGAGGCATAAGGAGGCGGACGCAGGGCCAGGTCCTAGCACATCTGTGATGGTTTTTGGTTCGGTCAACCCCCTTCTCTGCCCTGCCAGTCCTCAACTTTTCATGCATCCTACACCCGTCAGTTGGAGACCTTTTTTGGATGGCAGCTGTCTTCTGCGTTCGGCCCTGTTGGTGGTTGGGGCCCCCATGCTCGCCGGGGGTGGCAGTGTTGGTAGCAATAATGGGGCACACTGGGTGGGGCATGGAGGGGATTTGGCGTGGGGGGGGGTGGTCCGGTACCCTTACCCCTCTCTTTGGGACTGGTCGGGGCGCTTTGGTTGGGCAGGGGGACCGCCCTGAGTCCTGGGGAGTGGGTGGCATCCTCCTGGCTGGGTCCCCCACGGGATGGGCTTGGGTGGAGGAAGCCGGGTCCACTCTTCCTCAATGTGCTGGCTCACCAACTCCGTACAGCAGTTGACTAACATGCATGTGATATGGTGTTCATTCACTAATAAATTCCATAAACACACTTCAGGCTTCATTTGCTTGTGCTGGGACCACTAATAACAAGACAGGTTATATCAACTCACAGGTTCTTACAGATGTTTAGATACTATAAAAGCATCCCAGCGCACCACTCATCAGTAGCACTGCCTTGCTCATTTCTCACATCCTGTCCTGCTCTTTCCTTTTCTGTCATCTTTCATCTTGTCCTATTGGTTAGTTGTTGCATGTCCTCACCGGGTGTGTGTCCCCCATCCACAAATAAAAATACAATTTGACTGTTGTAACGTTATTTGTCGTCAAATATCTAGACTGTCTGTCTATTGTTTTGTTGTGCACCACACACATAAAGATTCTTGAAAGATTATCGAGATCTCGCGTGATCACACGTGATCTCACAAAAATTAAGATGAGCAGACACTTCTGGGTATACACCGATCTTGGCCGAGGGGACCGGAGGCGGGCCAACTGTCATAAAAAAAGACTTCTTGCCGTCTGAGAAAGCCACTTTTATACAAAATACGACATTGTGTAGGGCTGTGCTGACAAACGATTCGTTGACAGACTTCTGTAAGCATTCACTTATTCATTCACACAGCCGCCATTATGCGGTGTTACGCAAGGCTCAAAATAATAGGATTAAAATAGATTGAAAATCAAAACTTTCAAACACCAATCTTTCCATTTTCCCGCAAAGCCGCACTTGGTGGACAAGGAGCAGTCCGAACAAACTCTGTGCCCGCTGAGCTTGGCAGTGAGTCACGGCTACAGATTTGGTGGCGAAGTCCGCTGCTGCTACAGGCTAAGCGGCAAAATCTGCTGTTGCGACAAGGTCCACCGCTGGCCGACTCGGTCCCGCTATAAGGAGCGGAGGTCTGAGCCCAAGTGGGTGTGTGAGTCTTCCTTGGCTGGGCCAGAGATGACGAACACCAGCGTTAGGCTGGCCAGCGGGGACACTCTGATGGTGCAATCCAGTCAGTCGTGGGGGAAAGAAAACAAAAATAAAAAGCCTTCCCAGACAGGAGCTCCCCCAGTCTGTGGAAAAATGCAGTGTTTGCCATAGTGCAAGACAAGGAAATGAAGCCCGGCATTTTGTCTGTGTTTGGACGTTCACAAGTAGAATATTTGCGATGTAGTCCGTTTTTTTTTTTAGTTTTTTTTAAAGCAAACACATTTACAGATACCAAAAAATTCACACAGCTGTATTTAAAATCTAAGAGCTGTCAATGAAGTCATGTATTTTTTGTTTATTTACTGAACCTAATCCAGGTAAGGTATTTGCAATGCCAACCTAGCTGCAGACAGCAGAGTAAAACAAAGCAAAATCGAAGCAAATACATATACAAAGATTGTATCATGTGATATAGTAACAAGTTAAATATTACATTGCATTATAGCACATGGTGAATAAAAGGTCCATAAAAGGCATGTGAGCGGATGTTCTCTAAAGCTGGAGAACTTGTCAAGTGTGGGAAGTAGCTGGACCCAAGAGCAGGCGGAGGCTGATGTAAAATGATGAACAGTTTATTGAGCAAAGGTTATGGAGGTGGTCCTGGGTGTGTTGGCAGGCGCCGGCATGGGCAAGTGGCAGGCAGTGGACAGAAAAGGCAGCTGGCAGGAATGACATGGGTCAGGAACACTGGGAACGAGGAGACAAGAGTTAACAAGGGAACGAGGAGTTTAGTGGCTTACTTGAGTATGGTGGCCCATGGTACCACTAGGAGAAGCTGCAATACTTTGGTGAGGATTTCCTGGAATAGGCAGGCTGAAATACCGGTGGTGATGAGGCTGATTGGAGATAGACGCTGAAAACAGAGAGGGGAGGGGGAGAGAGAGACGATGCAAAGAGCCCTCCAGGCTATTATAATGGATTTGCAGGGCAGTATATGAGAGAACTTGCATGAAGAAATATGTAATCGCCAGAATGCCAAGACATTACAAAAACTTGTCTTTTTGAATACGTAAATAAATAAATAAATGTAGAAGGCTGCAGATGACTATAGATCTGATTTATTGTTCTCAAATTTGTCATGGAACTGTATTGCTTCAGGCTCATGTCCCTATGGAATTTTCCAGCGAATAAATCACATCTATCGTAATCTGCAAACATCTGTTGCACAATCTATTTAGGTATGTCATCTCAATAAAATACAATCATTCTAATTTATTGAACTTTACCTGTATATAATAAAGCTCATTAGCTCAAAGACTATCTCTAGCCAGGTTGGCATTGCAAATGAGAATCAGTTCTCAATTGCCTCATCTGGATAAAGGCTTAGGTTGTAAAGGTATCAAAAATATTTGAAATTTAGATGAAGACATAAGACTGACTAATTTGAAAGCTTCAAATACCAGCATTTTTTCAGATCCAGTAGGTGTCAGTATTGGGCAACATCAGTCTCATTTCGTTAAGCTACCCTGAACTAATAAGTGCAATGGAAACACAAACTACATGATCCACAGGAACCTTTTGCTACCAGAAACTCCTGCTACCAGTAACTCAAAGTTCCTGAGCTGGTTGGGGAACAGCCTCAAATCTCTTTATGTGTGTACCGGGCCTAAGAGAAAACAAAGAGGGGGAAAAACAACAGAAGTACTTACTTAGTAACAATCAGGTGTGAACACGTTAAGCACCGAGCCGATGACAGAAGTGATAAAGGACATATGCAGCCAATGACTGAAATACTGGGAATGGTGAATGATGGCAAATAAGCGATAATCTGGCATCTTCCTTCCGCTTCTCCTGAGTTTAAGAACCTGGATGATTGTCATTGTGATCAGGTGTGAGTAGGAGGCGCCGCCCATCCACACTCACACAGGAAACTGGGAAAACAAAACAACAAAAGCAATGCCGACAGATGACAGATAATGGGATCATGACGAAGTGTGTGTCTGGTGGGATATGATTTAATTAGCCAGTGGTAGTCCAACATAATAAAGTGTTGTTTGATGCACAGATTGGCGTTATAACAGCATTAGGCTCCGAAATGTGGCACATACTTTATTGTTCCTTGTAGAAGTGCGAGGGTTAGGGATTTTGTGTTTGGCTGTGTCCATGTGGCACATACACATGGTGAACTGTTGTATCCGTGAGTTATAATGGTTTCCTTGTTTTTAAAGCTAAGGGCACTTAATTGTTTTCCACACATGGGCTGTCCCATTCTAATGTGCTTTACAGGCAAGAACATTTAAAATTGATATTTTGTTAATTTACAATGAATCTGAAAATAGGAAAGCCTCAAGGTTGTATGCTGTCTCTTGAATTCCAATAAAATATTCAAGAGCCACAAACCTGCATTTGAAAAAAATATACATATATAATACAGATGCATACAGTCATTTTTCTTTGGCGCACTTTCTTATTTATATTCTGTATTTATAAAGTGCAGAATGATTCAGAAATACCAGAGGAAACTTGTATCATGTTTTTTCATTAATTGCAGGTATGTCATTCTGTATTTCAAAAACATTTTAATAGTAAAATGTAAGATTTACATTTATCAGTGTTTTAAGAGACCTTGCCATGTCAGACTTGAGGACAGTCGATGATTCCCAACCGGCATTAAGAACGGATCAATATCATGTTTTGGCCAATTAGGAAGGCTTCATGAGTTTGTTCACTTGCATAAATTTGTGGGTTTGACTTGCAAAACACTAGCCTTACATAATGATAGCAACACAAGGCCGTATGCTGATCGTTTCCTCCATCTAAAAAGCTATGAGACTTACATTCACTTTGTCAAAATCCCCAATCCTAAGAAACTTCGAGTTGAGCTATATTGTCCGTAGGTGTCAATGTGTGTGTGAATGGTTGTTTGTCTGTATGTGCCCTGCGATTGATTCAGTCGGCATGGGAAGGCACATTTTACCGCTCAAAAAATGAGCACACGCACACATTAAGCCTTAGAACAAGCATGTCATGGTGGACGCACACGCACGCACCATCAAGCCTCATAGTTAAGCCTGATAAAATAGGATATGCCACGCCATACTCACACACAAACACATACACGCACACACGCAAACACATGCATACATACGCATGCACACAAAAATATAAAACTTTATAAAACATCCATCCATTTTCTGTACCGCTTATCCTCACTAGTGTCGCGGGCGTGCTGGAGCCTATCCCAACTGTCTTCGGGCAACAGGCGGGGTACACCCTGAACTGCCCGCCAGTCAATCGCAGGGCACATAGAAACAAACAACCTTTCGCACACGTACACGTCCTCACGTAACCCAGTTGAGAAATCCTGACGGTACACCCTGAACTGCTCGCAAGCCAATTGCAGGTCACAAATAAACAAACAACCATTCGCACTCACATTCACACCTACGGCCGATTTAAAGTCTTCAATCAACCTACCACGCATGTTTTTGGGATGTGGGAGGAAACCGGAGTACCCGGAAAAAACCCACGCAGGCACGGGGAGAACATGCAAACTCCACACAAGAGAGGCCGGGATTTGAACCCCAGTCCTCAGAACTGTGAGGCAGATGTCCTAACCAGTCGCTCCACCAAACGGCTTGACAAAAGAAAAACTGTTACTGTACCAAATACAGCATGTTCCAGAATCAAAAGGCTTTTCCTCCTCAGTGTTAACGCCGCAGTCATGCGTTCTATGTAAAACTGACAATAGACATAAACATCATGACATGGCCACCAACGTCAATGCCCCACATTCAACATGGCCGCCATGTAGGCAGGGGAGGCCTGTCTTTTGGAATTGCATCGAGTCATACTGTATATTTGTGACCTGTAAATACGTCAGTCCCATTCTCTGCCTGCATTGTGCCATAGCGCCAGTAAACAACAGTGGCCAATTCTGGAACTAATAAACTCCTTCAACGGCATTTTAAGTGTCGAATTGAGACTATTTTTGGACACATTATTAAGTCCTGACGGTTCGTTTTATCCGAAATGCTTTATATCAGGGTCCGGTCTCTCGAGGTTCCACTGTATATAATTTATTTACTCAAATATGATGATATATGTAAACACGAACAAAGCTTAAACATCAGATATTGTCATCTTTGGTAGCTCTTGAAGACATCATGTATAAAACAAGACACTGTAGACCACAGGAGTCAACGTCAAGGCCCGGGGGCCAAATGTGGCCTGATGTGGCCTGCGAAAGCAAAAGAAACATTGACTTCATTGTTTCTTGTTAAAATACCAAAATTGCAAATTGTCTTCACTTTTAATAACGTCGAGATATTGCAAACATTTTTTACCAACCTTTGGGAAAAAAATCTAATAATAGTTGAATAAGATATTTTTTACTGGCTAATGATTTCAAAACTACGGGTGCTTTTCTGCTCTAGGGCTTTGCTATTTACCCAATGTTATTACTAATTCTTCTATTCCCTTTGGCCTTTCCCGTTAGGGGTCGCCACAGCGTGTCATACGTTTCCATGTAAGCCTATCCCCTGCATCCTCCTCTCTAACACCAACTGCCCTCATGTCTTCCCTCACTACATCCATCAACCTTCTCTTTGGTCTTTTGGTCTTCCTCTAGCTCTCATGCCTGGCAGCTCCATCCTCATCACCCTTCTACCAATATACTCATACGATCTCTCCTCTGGATGTGTCCAAATCATTGAAGTCTGCGCTCTCTAACTTTGTCTAACATCTAACCTTGGCTGTCCCTGTGATGAGCTCATTTTTATTCCTATCCAACCTGGTCACTCCTAGAGAGTACCAGAAGAGCTTCATTTACACCACCTCCAGTTCTGCTTCCAGTTTGAATTTCAGTGCCACTATCGCTATTCCCTACATCATGGCTGCCCTCACCACTGTCTTTGTCTGCATTTATCCAGGCTTGGGACCGGTCTACAGTTTGCACTGGCTTGCACTGGCTTGTTCAAACTACAGCTTCCCAAACAGCCCCCCAGAGGGCTGCATTGATATTGATGATATTCATCTATGAAGACATTCCATCCTCCATTTTCAGCAGGCGTGCTGGACCCTATCCCAGATATCTTTGTGCAAGAGCCGGGGTACACCCTGAACTGGTTGTTAGTCAATTGCAGAGCACATACAAACAAACAACCATTCACACTCACATTCACACCTACGGGCAATTTAGAGTCTCCAATCAACCTACCACGCATGTTTTTGGGATGTGGGAGGAAACTGAAAAAAACCCATGCAGGCACGGGGAGAACATGCAAACTCAACACAGGTGAGGCTTGATTTGAACTCGGGTCCTCAGAACTGTGAGGCGGATGTGCTAACCAATCGGTCACCGTGTCACTATGAAGATACATTTTTTTAGCAATGATTTAACAATATCAATATTCAGCACTTTATTTATATCAATCTATATTATTTTGCACCCTAACAAAAGCAAAGTGGCGGCACGGTGGCCGACTGGTTAGAGCGTCAGCCTCGCAGTTCTGAGGACCCGGGTTCAATCCCCAGCCCCGCCTGTGTGGAGTTTGCATGTTCTCCCTGTGCCTGCGTGGGTTTTCTCCGGGCACTCCGGTTTCCTCCCACATCCCAAAAACATGCATTAATTGGAGACTCTAAATTGCCCGTAGGCATGACTGTGAGTGCGAATGGTTGTTTGTTTCTATGTGCCCTGCGATTGGCTGGCAACCAGTTCAGGGTGTACCCCGCCTCCTGCCCGATGACAGCTGGGATAGGCTCCAGCACGCCCGCGATCCTCATGAGGAGAAGCGGCTCAAAAAATGGATGGATGGACAAAAGCAAAGGTATTGAGACAAACCGACTGAAGTGTATACAGATGCATTTGAACAATAGGAACTGACGTTTCATTTATTTGCACCACAGGGCAAGTTGTGTCAACATGATATCTGATACAGATGCAGAGATATTAAAAAAAAAAAAAAAGAAGAATGAAAATGAAATTGTTCTGCCACTGGTTGGGATTTTAACCGATGAGTCATACGCTTCCCTCACGACAATATAACCAGCTGTCACCATGGTGCTGACCTTTACTATGGCCCAGGGTGACCAGCGTTTTAGCATCAACATAAACCTGACCCCTGACATTTCCATGGCTAAGTGTCACTGCAGGCTGTGTGGGGGAAACATGGGGGAAGGAGGGTAACACACAGCGAATGTGACAATGTGATGGTGAGGAAAGAGTTTTGGTATGATAGTGATTCCTGTCATCATGCACATTGGCACAGTGTTGATAGGATTGATTTAGTTGATTGAGTCAATGATTCTTTTCAATATTAGGGATGGACAGTTGACTAAATCTCTTTGATCGACTCGGGAAAAATTAACAAATGATTCATTATTCATTTTACATTCATCAATTTTAGATGGCGACAGTCTAAATTTCCACATACATTTTTACAACAGTTGTTGAATGCTAAAAAGTTATTTTTCTCAGTGTTTAGACAAGTGTGGCTTATGATAAAAGACATGACATTTGTCAGTTCAGTATGAAAATCACTACTATTGGAAGAAATATTACAACTCTATTGGTTTAACACAATTAATCAACCTATTTCTCATGATCAATTAATTAACCAATCTATTACTATTACTATTATTTATTATTATTACAAATTAAAAAAAATATCACAAACTACATTGGCAAAAGTATTCCCTCACCTGCCGTGCCTCACATTTGATTTTAAGTGATATCCCATTCTAAATCCATATGGTTCAATATGATGCTGGTATAGCCTTTGCACATATAAAAGGTTCAACTCCTGTGGGAAGGCTTTCACCAAGGTTTAGGAGTGAGTTTATGGGAATTTTTGCCCATTCTTCCAGGAGCATATTTGTGAGGTGACACACTGATGTTGAACGAAAAGGCCTGGCTCACTGTCCATCCATCCATCCATTTCCTGAGCCGCTTCTCCTCACTAGGGTCGCGGGCGTGCTGGAGCCTATCCCAGCTATCATCGGGCAGGAGGCGGGGTACACCCTGAACTGGTTGCCAGCCAATCGCAGGGCACATACAAACAAACAACCATTCGCACTCACAGTCACACCTACGGGCAATTTTAGAGTCTCCAATTAATGCATGTTTTTGGGATGTGGGAGGAAACCGGAGTGCCCGGAGAAAACCCACGCAGGCACGGAGAGAACATGCAAACTCCACACAGGCGGGGCTGGGCATTGAACCCCGGTCCTCAGAACTGTGAGGCTGACGCTCTAACCAGTCGGGCACCGTGCCGCCGGCCTGGCTCACTGTCCACTCAAAATCAACATAAAGGTGTTCTATCGGGTTGAGAGCGGGATTATGTGCAGGCCAGTCAAGTTAATCCATACCAAATTCTCTCATCCATGTCTTTATGGATCTTGCTTTGTGCAGTGTGTGACCTCACAAATGCGCTTCTGGGAAAATTGTGATAAATTCCCATAAACACACTCCTAAATCTTATGGAAAACCTTCCCAGAAGAGTTTAAACTGTTATAACTGGAGAGGGTGGACCAATGTCATATTAAACCCTATAGATTAAGACTGAGATGTCACTTAAATTCATATCTGAGTCAAGGAAAGTGAGCAAATACTTTTGGCAATATAGTTTACATAATAATATATACAAACACTTTTGACCATAGCCATAAACATATATGTGATTATGATAACATATATCCATCCAGTTGATATTACAATTGCTTTAAGGATATATATATTTTTTGCCTTTTGGGATTCCCCTATGGGGTTGTTAAATGTAATTCACTTATGAGTTCCTCTGGTTAAATGTATTAACAGCAGTAGATGTGCCTTCAATCGTACAAGACATAGATTACATAGACAGAGAGATGGTTTTCTCCTTGGGCCTACATGTAGAAAACAGATATCAGTTGAAGCAGTCTGCATACTACAGTTAGAACAACCTATCTTATCTGATCTTGGAAACTTAGCATAGTTGGGCCTGGTTGGTATTTGAATGAGTGACATATGTACATGCATACATATATTTTAGGTCATACTCAGGTGTCAGAGTGAAGTGTTAGATGTGAGATGCAAAAGCAAAAGGTGTTAGGAACAAGTTCATGGAATTACTGCCCCATTTATCAGAGATCATCTTAAAAGTCACCAGACGATAGTAATATACTTGTCATTTTTATGGAATTAGACCATCAATGTTTAGGAAAAACAGTTCTGGGAGGACGTACTGTATGTCGAGACTCCAGAATTATACAATTGACAAGACAACACAGCCTCACACAAAATGGCAATGGATAAATGTCTTTGGACTTAACCATTTAGCTTTCGAGCTTTCTTAAAACTTAGCTTTGTGCAAACTCCACCCGGCCTCCTTAGTAACTGCAATGTACAGTATTGAAAAACTTATGCAAGGTTGCATGGAATCTTATTAATATGTGAATCAACTGAAAAAAAGAAACATACTTTTGAACCAACAACACACTGCAGACCCTTTCCAAAAAAAATTATATCGTGGAAAAGTTTATTTATTTCCATAATTCCATTCAAAAAGTTAAACTTTCATAGATTATAGATTCAGGGCCCACAATTAAAACAATTTAAAGTATTTATTTGGTTATTTGTACATAATTTGGGCTTCCAGCTCATAAAACGGACCAAATCAGGAATGAAAAAAAATGAAATACTGTGAAGAAATCATCAATTACTTCTCAGTTTTTGTCGAAAAAAAAAAAGAAACAAATTAAGGTCACATTAACTCAGTCAAAATATGGTACTTTCAAAACAATATGTTAATCTTCAATACATGGTTGGGCATCCCTTTGCTTTAATCACTGCCTCGATGCGCAGTGGCATTGAGGCAATCAGCCTGTGGCATTGCCTGGGAGATATGGAAGGCCAGATTTCCTTGATGCTTGCTGTACGTTCATCTTTGTTTTTGGGTCTGGTGCCCCTCATTTTCTTCTTGATAATACCCCATCGATTCTTAATGGGGTTTAGATCCGATGAGTAGCTGGCCAGTCAAGCACTGTGATGGCATGGGCATCAAACTAGGTTTTGGTGCTTCTGGCAGTATGGGCAGGGGCCAGGTCCTGCTGGAAGATTAAATCTGCATCTCCATACAGATCCTCAGCAGAAAGAATCATGAAGTCCTCTAAAACATTCTGGTAGACTGTTGTGGTGAACTTGGATTTAAGAAAGCAGAGTTTACCAACACCTGCACTGGACATTGCACCCCAAATGATGACTGACTGTGGATATTTCACACTGGACCTCAAGCAGCTTGGGTTCTGTTCTTCACCCATCTTCCTCCAAACCCTTGTTGGACCTTGATTCCCGAATGAAAGCCTACACTTTACTTTCATCAGAAAAGAGGACCTCGGACCACTGGCCAACAGTCCAGTCCTTCTTCTCCACGGCCCAGTTGAGACGCTTTCTACGTTGGCTCAGGCTCAGAAGTGGCTTGACCCGAGGAAGTTGTAGCCCATCTCCCGGATGCGTCTGAATGTCCTGGTTTTTGAAGCTGTGACTCCCGCCTCATTACCACACTTTATAGATCTCTGCTAGATTCTTGAATCTTCTCTGTTTGATAATCTGCTGAAGCCCACGGTGGTCTCTTTTGCTGGTGCATCTTCTCTTGCCACATTTTGCCCTTCCATTGATATGCTTGGACACGGCACTCTGTGAACAGCCAGCCTCCTTAGCTATGAACTTTTGTGGCTTACCCATCCAATGGAGGGTATCAATGATGGTCTTCTGGCCAGTTGTCAAGTCGGCAGTCTTCCCCATATTGAACCCAACTGAGACAATTGAACCAAACTGAAGCAATTTAAACAGACACCTGGGGAAACCTGTGAAGGTGCTTTGAGTTTAGTAGATGATTAGTGTGTGACACTAACTTTAAAACATTTATGGCCTGAACATTTTGGGCTGATTTCTTCACAGTATTTAAATTTTTTGAATTCCTGATGTCATGGGTTTTATGAGCTGGAAGCCCAAATGAAGAGAAGATGGATGTTGATGGAAAAGTACAGAGAAGGTCAGAAGGAGCTACATTGTGTCTTTGTAGATCTAGAGAAAGCCTATGACAGAGTACCCAGAGAGGAACTGTGGTACTGCATGCGGAAGTCTGGAGTGGCAGAGAAGTATGTTAGAATAATACAGGACATGTACGAGGGCAGCAGAACAGCGGTGAGGTGTGCTGTAGGTGTGACAGATGAATTTAAGGTGGAGGTAGGACTAAATCCGGGATCAGCCCTGAGCCCCTTCTTGTTGGCAGTGGTGATGGGTAGACTGACAGATGAGGTTAGACTGGAAACCCCATGGAGATGACATTGTGATCTGCAGTGAAAGCAAGGAGCAGGTGGAGGAACAGTTAGAAAGATGGAGGCATGTACTGGAAAGCAGAGGAATAAAGATTAGCCGAAGTAAGACAGAATATATGTGCACTGAATGAGAGGGGTGGTGGGGGAAGATTGAGGCTACAGGGAGAAGAGATAGCAAGGGTGGAGGGCTTGAGGTCAACCGTCCAGAACAATGGTGAGTGTGGTCAGGAAATGAAGAAACGGGTCCGAGCAGGTTGGAACAGGTGGAGGAAGGTGTCAGGTGTGTTATGTGGAAAGAAGAGTCTCTGCTAGGATGAAGGGCAAAGTTTATAAAACAGTGGTGAGGCCAGCCATGATGTACGGATTAGAGACAGGGGCACTGAAGAGACAACAGGAAGCAGAGCTGGAGATGGCAGAAATTATGATGTTGAGGTTTCGCTCTCAGAGTGACCAGGTTGGATAAAATTAGAAATTAGCTCATCAGTGGGATAGCCAAGGTTCGGTGTTTTGGAGACAAAGTTAGAGGGAGCAGACTTCAATGGTTTGGAGACGTCCAGAGGAGAAATAGTGAGTATATTGGTAGAAGGATGATGAGGATGGAGCTGCCAGGCAAGAGAGCTAGAGGAAGACCAAAGAGAAGGTTGATGGATGTCGTGAGGGAAGACATGAGGGCAGTTGGTGTTTGAGAGGAGGATGCAGGAGATAGGCTTACATGGAAAAGGATGACCTGCTGTGGCGACCCCTAAAGGGACAAGCCAAAAGGAAAAGAAGAAGAAGATGGTATTGCTTGATAGTAATTTGCAAATCTTGGATCTATTTTGTAAATTTGACCAAGTTTGTCAGATTTGTGGTTGGAAAATAATGATACAAATGAGGCATCTGATTTTATGTATTTTAAAGATGGAAATAATTGTGATAATTGGACTAATATTCATTCTTCCAAATTATGATCTGATGAAAGTTATTTTTTTTTAATTGTAATCATTCAGTGATTACCTGACAATCAGAATGCATAAACTAATTACAATGATGATAAGAACTACAAAAGTATACTTTGAGTGTTCTTGATGTTAACGATCAAAAAGTTATTATAATTGCATAATAAAAATACTGAAAAAAGAATGGATTATGATGAGTTACAATAACTCCACTGATTATTCATTCATTCATTTTTTTTCCATACTGCTTATCCTCACTAGGGTCGCGGGTGTGCTGGAGCCTATCCCAGCTATCTTCGAGCAAGAGGTGTGGTACATCTAATCCCAGTCCACTGATTATGAGCTCAGAATATTTTCATTAGACATGGTCAATTCTACCATACATTTTGCTTTACAGACCAATTTTAGGATATTTTGCAAAACCACAACAGGACAAACAGTAAATATGTGGTGAAAATTGTGTTTTTAGAGAGAATTAATGCCATTAGAAGACAATAGAGATGGATTTTAAAATGAGGTATGAAGGGACTAACTTTGCAGATCAATGATTCAGTTTATTTTAACTGCAACATCCATTGTGATGGAAATATCATTGCAATATCATCCCACGAATGTTTGTGTTGAAATGATCTGCATAAATATTACTGATTCAGAAAAGGTAAGTCTTAGGTGTTGATGAATTATGATAATGCAAAAAACACAATATGCCTTCCCCAAGAGAAAGTTCCAGAGTTTAAGAAGCAATCAAAGGTAGAAAAGTCAGTGAGAACAAAGAAAAGAAATGAGAGCGATAAAACACAGGGAAAAAAAAGAAACGGATGCGATCGTGGGCCCAAAGACTGAGATAAAAGCTGTATTACAAGAAATTAATGGTGGTCTTCACAAGAAGTACATGAATCACAGTCATTCCCTACAGTAAAAGAAAGGGAGACAGATAGGAGCACAGTGCTGCCTACACAAATTCTAACTAAAACTCTAAAGGTCTCTTCATTTATCCAAACCTTAGCATCTCGGGGGTAGAAAAAAAGTGACAGAAGAAGGCAATAAATTAAAGAATGAGTCAAAGGAAGGAAAGTCATATTGATGTATAGTAGGTATCAGCAGAAAATGATCATGCGGGGATTGTACTCACATTGTTTGCAGTACTTTTATTTAAATTTCAAAACCGAATTCAATAGCTTATCTTTGTTGATTTGCTTCATATGACCAAAAAAACAGGTTTTATGTACACAGAAATAATTTCATGCATTTGTTCATTCCTGCTAGCAACATGAACACACTGGCATACATTCCTGTAAAGTTTACAGTTATTTACTACATACGTTACAGTAAAATACTGTAAAGTGATTAGAAATTAACTACAGTATTTTTTTCCACTGCATCATGGGATTTTGGTTGACGTCACACAGAAAGTTATTGTATTTAGCATGCAGCAGAATTGTGACGCCATGTGGCTACCATCCTGCATTGTGTGATAAAATTTTGAACTGTTGTCGTAATAAAGACGTCCTAAATGTATATTTTGTCATGGCTGTTTGCTGTTATACTAGAGCGGCTCCAACTACCGGAGACAAATTCCTTGTGTGTTTTGTAGCATACTTGGCCAATAAAGCTGATTCCGATTCTTAGTAAAGCTGATTCTGATTTATCCTTAATTTTCATGAACGATAACGATTAATGTAACGTTGATCATGTGTCTTCATGTTACCCATACTTCGTTGAATGTGTGTATTAAATTAATTTAGTTGCACTTTTTTTGATACTAGAAACAATCCTAACAACTTCATTCATGTGTCTTGATTTCTTACAGTGATTTTTACAAGCTGTCCATCCACTTTGAGTCACTGCAAAGGGATCACATTGCTTACATCTAAGAAATAAATCCCATCAGGAACTGTAATTGCGGCAATTTGTTTTCCTCATGCACGCAGCACAACAAAACCACACCAACATGACTTTGAAACAAACCAAGATTCAAAAGTCAGTTTAGCACATCAAAATATGTAAATAGTGTTTATGCCCAATTTAATTTAAAAAAAAAGTAACACTGGCCTATAAATAGAACCACTTTCCATTTTATTGTGATTGACAGGATTAAAACTATTTTTAGATCATTTTGTCAAACACTTCTTTTAAGAAGCACCACTTTTGGGGAATTTGGGGTCATCTTTTCTGGTCCCTACAAGAGTAAGTGTATGCACAGATGAAATACACAGACAAGTCATGAGCAGTGTACTCCTCTTCGTTGACAACGGAACCAATCAAATATTTTTTTTTTCAGAGCAATTCTCTAAGGAGGCATGGTGTGGGGAGAGGTTAACAATATTTAGTTGTTAATACTAGTTCAGATTGATTAATTCAGATATTTAACCAGAATAATTTTACCTTCCACGTCAGGATGGATTTCAATCAACAACAACAGAGTTCATCAATACATACTTAAAATAAAGTTATAGTATACAATTATATTTGCACTCATTTTTATTTTACATTAAGTTGGTGATGTTACAGTTTAAATTTGAAGTGTTGCGCTTGGTAATCTAAAAACAAGACAAAACTGAACAAAACCCACCCACCCACCCACCCACACACACGCACACACACACACACACACACACACACACACACACGCACACGCACACGCACACGCACACACATCTTAATAAAGATTGTAATTCGGGTTAAATGTGCCTACCTATCAGTAAATTATACGAAGATTTACGAACAAAAGCTTTTCGTTACCATCAAAAATACTCCTGCAAGATCCAATAAAAAAAATTAAGAATTAAAAAATCCTCTTCTTAAAGTCTTGTCTCCATTTTAAAGTGTAAAATGTTTGAACTTGCCACTTGCTGAGTCACTAGGCCCATATTCAGGCAGCATGCTAAATAAATTGTTTCAATCCGCATGTGAGTGTGAACCACGTATAATTTGATTTAATTAAGATTTGGCATAATCTGTCATTTCCAGTATTACAAATGCTATTTTTAATGATTAGTAAAAGTATAGTGAAGGGGTGAAAGAGGTTTTGACAACACTGCATTACAGAATTGAAGGAACGCACACATGCACAGACACACCCACACAGTTAAATGCTACCACTTAAGAGTGTTCGTACTAGAAACATTATTATTTATGTACATTCAGTATAGTAGAAATGGAACTCACTGCATATGCACTGATAATGTTACATTCTCACAATCACACCACATATCCCTGCTACCCCCTACATTGCTGTGCCAGGTCATAAAGACACTGTTTTTATTTTTTTCTCCCTTCTTGACTCCCTTGTTCCCTTGACTCTGTTCGGCCCTGTTCGGCTGTGAATAAATCTCTGTAATATGAAAGTGACAAGGAGGAGATTTATGAAAGTATAAGTGCCCGTTTCTGGTGGAATTTATAGTGCAGAGCAAGGAATATGCAGATGAGAGTGCAAAGGGTGTTGCAGGTACAGGCAGATGTGTGTGTGTGTGTGCGTGAGTGTGTGCTTGCGTGTGTGTGTGTGTGTGTGTGTGTGTGTGGTATGACAAAGGGGCATGCAACACTTAATCTTTCATGTGTTATTGTGCATGCCCTAGAAGTGGCCTAGCAACAGCAGTCGAGAGGAAAGAGTGGGAGGCGTGTGTGATCTTTGCTTTGCAATCCTTGCACAGGCCAAAACAATAAGGGTGACGAGAAGTTTCTGTTGCCTTCACAACGACCAGAACCCTCAACCAAAGGGAGGCAGAGATAATTATAACGCACCAAACAAGAAATGGCTACGCAATAACATTGTGTACTGTTGTGTAGTCTCTAGATGGGTGCATTTTTTTGTCATGTTCCTTGAGCCCAACCACCAAGAATTGTATCCTGTCAATTTGTTTTGGTGACAAATTTCCAAAGCCATTCAACCCATATAAAGTTACGCAGGTATTCCATCTCTTACAGAAATCATTCAAATAAAAAATAAATGTCAAAATTTATGCTTGCGTTGTGGGACAGGCTTGCCATATTTTGAATATGTGACATAGCAGTTGAAAAGAAGATGCTACATGAGGTAAAATGCTTGTGAAGGGAGACCCAATGGTAGCCATAATTTACATTTCAACGGATTGATTAAGAAAAAAAATAAGCATGGTGGAAATTCAGGCATACATAAATTAAGGTTATCATTGAGAGCCTGTCGAATTAATTCCAGCTTGCATACTACCATAATTTGTTAAGAAACCGAGCCTACCACTGAGTGGTTCTTTTCGTGACTGCTGCTGTTTAACTTACAATCTGTTAAACTATTGTAGATGGTCTATTTACCTGTTATCTACCCAAGAAGGCTATGACTTTTCTGTTGGTTGGCTTAATGGCACAGATGTTTTGTTTTTTTATCAGGTGAAATTAATTGAAATAGCCATGTTTAAAATAGGCGTGACTGTAGCTAGCAGGCTAGCCATTATGTTTTGCTAAATTAGTCAAAGACATTTTATGCATATTGTGCCTGTGAAAAAATGCCATTCACAAACCAGGTGATGGAGGCCTACGGCCTTTACACACGGCACATAGCACCATCGACAAACATATTGATTGAAAATCTACTCAGAGGCCGGCACGGATGGAAGACTGGTTAACACACCTGCCTCACAGTTCTGGGGACCAGGGTTTCAAATCCCGGCCCTGCCTATGTGGAGTTTGCATGTTCTCCCTGTGCCTGCATGGGTTTTCTCCGGGCACTCCGGTTTCCTCCCACATGCCAAAAACATGCGTGGTAGGTTGTTTGAAGACTCTAAATTGCCCGTAGGTGTGAATGTGAGTGCGAATGGTTGGTTGTTTCTATGTGCCCTGCGATTGGCTGGCGCCCGGTTCAGGGTGTACCCCGGCCTCCCGCCCGAAGATAGCTTGCATAGGCTCCAGCAGCCCGCGGTAGAAGAAAATGGATGGATTGATGGATATACTAAGGGGCAAGACCACGGAATGCCATGGCAGGAGTGCATTTGTCGCAACAAACCCTCAAATTAAATAATCTTCTATTCGAGAGCAGCAAGACGGTGACGCCAAAAAGCCCATCCAATAGAAGAGTGGCTGGCAGAATGATTTCTGAGTGTTATTTTGGCAGACTTGTACTGTAAACGCCAAGGGGAAAATGGAGGAAGTCATAATAAATGTGGTGTCCCACTATCCTGAGCATTGGGACAATAGAAAAATTAAATACTGAATCGAAACGTCTCTGCTTTCAAACTGCTCCCTGCTCAGCTTAAAATATATGGTAACTGTAACTCTTTAAGTTAGTATTGGATGCAATCATTCCCTTTTTTCGCTACTGCTTATCTCCTCCTTGTCCTTAAAATAAGCAAAGCGAGCGTCTTCTTTTGCAACACTGACAAAAACATTTGGAATTCTTCCCGTTACTTCTGGAAGGCTGCTACCTCAGCACTTCCAAATATGGGCAAGCCTGCACCGTGGCGGTGTCGTCCTTGCACACTGGTCTGCAGACCTTTTACCAGTGCAGTTTGAAAAGACCTTTTGTTGCCCTTCTGTCTCTTTGGAAGAGGCTACTCCGCAATTATGCAGTTTTGCTCTCTTCTTTGTACAAATATTTACAATGTCCACTCAACCTATGCTCGCCAGCCACTGGTTCTGCTGGTTTAATGTTTTTTAAGGAAAATCTAAGGAAAATCTACAAAAAAAAAAAAAAAAAAAACATGAACCTTTTCGGGCATATCTGGTGTCAAAACCCCAGACAAAAGTTGTCATAAATTCAGTTCAGGCCAGTCGTAGTCACTCACGTTCTGCCACCCAGAAGTACCCAGGAGCCTATTTTTTTTTTGCAAAGATTCTGAAATGTCATGTATTGGGCATTTGAGTGTGAATGGTTATATATGCGCCTTGTGATTATCTGGCAACCAGTCCAGGGAGCACCTTACCTGACGCTCAAAGTCAGCTGGGAAAGGCTCAAGCTCAACTGTGAACCTAAGGAGGACAAGTGCTAGAGAAAGGGATGTATGGATTAATGAACTTCCCAGGCAACATGACATGCCTATGTATAAGTTCCTTTAAAGTTGTTATTAAAAGTACGCAGTACTGGGGTGTAACTGAAATGTTTGTCCCTGGACTTATTGTTCTTCTTTTCCTTTTGGCTTGCCCAATTCCCACCTCCACTTTAACTTCTCTGTCACACCTACAGTACACTTCATCACTGTTCTGTTGCCCTCATATCTGTCCAGTACAATTCTCTCTCTCTCTCTCTCTCTCTCTCTCTATATATATATATATATATATATATATATATATATATATATAAAAAACTCCGGTTTCCTCCCAATTCCCCAAAACATGCGTGGTAGGTTGATTGAAGACTCTAACTTGCCCATAGGTGTGAACATGAGTGCGAATGGTTGTTTGTTTATATGTGCCCTGCGATTGGCTGGCGACCAGTTCAGGGTGTGCCCCCCGCCTTTCGACCGAAGATAGCTGGGATAGGCCCCAGCACGCCCGCGACCCTAGTGAGGAAAAGCGATACAGAAAATGGATGGATGGATAGTTCACAAGAGTATAAGAGACACAAAATGTCTCTCCCTTAGCACCCTTGTCTGTTTCAATTTCTCTCTTACACTCATGCACATGCTCACATAAAATAGCGTTGGTAACAACGTAAACAAATCTTTACAGAACCAGTAATTTCAGAGCTTCACTAATTGCAGCCCACTCCTAACACCACTCTACATTCCGTTAGTGTAGTTCAGTTTCACTTTGTTAGCCCATTCCTCCTTCCAGATTTATGTGCTAGCCATGCTGAATGTCTCCAGCTGGAGCTGACTGATGCAGACTCTGGCCAACTGTGAATTGATGGGTAATGTGTGACAGAAAAGTCAAGATTATTTTATTTTAATATATACATATCTTTTGTTATAGTTTTCCACAAATATCACACACATCTCCTGAGCAATCCGAGCCCATTCTTCTTCGGAAATCTTCTGAAGCTCCTCCAGATTTGACGGTCTTCTGCCATGGATCTTGGTCTTCAATTCTCCCCGAAGATTCTCAATGGGATTCAAGTCGATGCTTTGTGGAGCCCATTCAATAAAATTCACTTTGGCCTTTTGGAAGTAGTTCTTCACCAGGAGTGACGTATGTTTTGGGTCGTTATCATGTTGGAAGACAGAGCAGTGACCCATACTCAGTTTTGTTGCTGACTGCTTGAGGTTTTCCTGCAAGATTTGCAAAGGTCTTTCTGTCTTCATGATTCCTTCCACCTTGGCAACATGTCAAAACGGGGTGCTGTGTGTTGATTAATGAGGGCAACAAAATGAATTGAAATAATTTTAGCAAATGGCTGCAATATAAAAAAGTGACAAATTTAAGGGGGTCTGAATACTTTCCGTACCCACTGTGTGTGTGTGTGTGTGTGTGTGTGTGTGTGTATATATATATATATATATATATATATATATATATATATATATATATATATATATATAGTTTTACATTTATTAGACTGGATGTTTAAAGAAGAAAAACAAAAAAGTAGTAGTGAACCAGATGGCTTGTGGCTTACTGGTGTTGATAGGCAGAATCTCTCTCCATAAACCAGGTATTGCAGTCAGTCATCTGAGAATCAGCATAATAAAATAAACCATTTCCATGTTGGTGATGTATCAGTAGCACTCAGTTCACAGAGCTTCACACAGAGACCTCCTAATCAGGCCTATCTTTACACTTAATGACCATGCCTTTTATTTGATTCATTAAACACACAAACTTCCAATGTCATTTGAAACTGGCTATAATAACATTCATCTGTTTAAACATAGGCGTATAGGGACCAGGCGGGAAGGGATGAAAGACATGCAGAGGGGAAAGCAAGACTGTGGGGACGAGTTATTGAAAGAGACGTATGTTTACTTAGGCCAAAGAAAGTAGGCACAAGCACATCCTGCAATTGGGCAGCATGGTTTTTTTCCCCAAACTAAATCTATTCAATGTACATAGAAACATAAAACCTTAAATAAATTAAATAATAAAATACAGATATTTGAAAATGTCTTTGGTTTGAATGCCAACTCAAACCTTAACTCCCTGCTATTGATGTCTTGATAAATTGAAAATATGTATATATTGTATGAGTAGCTATAAAAAGAAACACCTCAGATTTTATGGATAAGATTTATTGCTTTGCTCATGTCATGCAGTTCAATGTAATTTAGGACATTAAAGTGCGTTTTCTCGTATCTGGGATAATATAATGATTAATTTAAGATACTGTTGATATGCTGGAATGTAATATTGCATTCATTACTTTTAATATTGTTCATGATAGTGGATTGGTTTCCTCGCCTTACTTTCATGCAGGTAGGGTGGGTTCAGTTAAAACTCAGTGACGACGTGAATGTTAGTGTACAGTAAAGGGTTGTCTGTTGTTGTGTGCTACAGGGGCCAATTTAGGGCGTAGTCCACCTTTTGCTCCAAGTCAGATCATGGGAATGGACCCAGCTTGCGCTCCAATTTACCCATCATCAGTACAGAATCTTCAGGGTAAATCAAAGAGTCTGGATAGAAATTTATGTAAAATTAATGTTAACTCAGTAAAATCAAAACAATTACTTGACCGTCAAATGTGTGGCACAAAATGCTAGGACGGTCAACAAAATAATACATTGTGTGATCTTTAATGTTGAGAATTTTGGGCCCTTTGGGCCTGGCAAGATGACATTCAAATAGAACTTGAATTTGAATCTTAAAAAAAAAAAAATCCCACTATTAAATTAGCGCTATCTTGATAACTGATAAATCCATCTTTCAGCATGCGATTAGTGACTGGAGTGTGATAAAACTTTGTTTCCTTCTTTTGTTCTCTTTCCTGTACGCTGGATATCTACAGAGTGCATTTTTCTGTTACCAAGACCTTCTTCACTGACGAGTGATGACAAAGATGGCACACACTGACCTTGACATTCAGCATGCTAAATGGGCTCCTCTACAGGACCAGACATTCATAACTTTGGTGCCCCTCAGTCACTGTAGATGTACAGTTGTTGATGCTCAATGTTCTTGTAGAATACAGTCAGTATTGTTACTTTTTTATATACAGTATACTGTTGTTACTGTACAAACACGGTCTGTTTACATAGACTTGTCATGGGCAAAGAATGTCATGTTAATTTTTAGCATTTAAGGATTCATTCGAAAGACAGCGAAATGGATTGTTAAAGATTCCACTCTTTTTGTAAACACTGTGGCTAACAATGGCGTTGTTGTTGTTGGCGCCCTCTTCCTCATCCCCAATGAGAGAAGATATCATTGGGTGAAGAAATGCTAACCTTTCTGCTTGTTGACGGACTCCACTGACAGGACCAAGGGATTAGAGTAGCAGGACACTATGAGAGAGGTGACCTCTCCATAGTTTACCCGGTGGCCCCCTCTCCACACCCACAAAACCTTCTCAGGAGAGTGTTATCCTAGACCTTAATGAGGGACCCAGTGGAATAGTTGGGATGTCACCTCAAAGAGCACAGTGATGTTGAGACTGGTCAGGTGAGAAAAGTGAGTGAGGAATTTGTCTTTGTTCCGAGAGCACCAATTGGTGTGGAGGATGTTTGTGGAAGAGAAATATTCTTGTTTTATCTCCACCTCACTCTGACCTTTCCTTTGCAGTAGCACAGTACGCAACAGATTTGATCATTGTCTGGTCCCGTCCAATAATTCATGAATTCTAGAAAAAAACATTTAGGCATAATAATTATTGCAAATGTCATTTGGTCACCATTGTTGCGGTGAGGGTAAAGTGGAGACCAAGTGAGGGACCAAACCCAGCAGTGAAAAATTTACTATGACTATGATATAAACAATGAGTTTTTTTGCATTAAGAAAACAACAAAACCTTATAAATTCTTGGCTCACATAATGTGTATTTTTATATACACACTGGACAGAAAAAGAATTAAACAGCACCTCACCTGGGACTCACCTGACAAGGTGCGGGTCATGGCAGAGAAATGACTCTTCCGATAAAAGTGAAGTGAAAACCACATATATTTCTGCATTTAATTTTTGTTGGTTTCGCTGGCTACTTGTAAAATTGTTACATTTTTTTACTCTTACTCTCAAGGGTTAATTCAATAATTTCACATTCTGTCATTTGGCCATAATCTAAAGCAGGGGTGTCAAAGACAATGTAGTTACGGTTTGCTTCAGAGGGCCGTTATAACTGTGAAACCATAAATATTTAATCGCCTTATGATATTATTACATATACACAACAAATTGATGGATAAGTAGATTTGAAATCAGAATTCAAGGATAAATGTTTGTTCAGTTAGTGTAAAAAAAATGAAGACAAAATAAATTTATTAGCTTTGTCTATTAAGGACATACATATCCACAGTAAGTGAAAAATAGAAACTTAAATTAGCTGCTTATTTAATAGCAGAGGTAGGACCTAGTCATTGCTTTCCAATTAAAGAAAATTGGAAAGTCAAGTCGCAAGTCCTACACTTTGAGTTTTGAGTCCTTTCGAGTAATTTTTAACAACAAAGTAATAACATATATTTAATATATAAAATATTTATATCGGCGGCACGGTGCACGACTGGTTAGAGCGTCTGCCTCACAGTTCCGTTTCAATCCCCGGCCCTGCCTGTGTGGAGTTTGTATGTTCTCCCCGTGCCTGCGTGGGTTTTCTCCGGGCACTCCGGTTTCCTCCCACATCCCAAAAACATGCATGCAGGTTAATTGAGGACTAAAAATTGCCCGTAGGTGTGAATGTGAGTGCGAATGGTTGTTTGTTTCTATGTTCCCTGTGATTGGCTGGCAACCAGTTCAGGGTGTACCCCGCCTCCTGCCCGATGATAGCTGGGATAGGCTCCAGCTCGCCCGCGGCCCTAGTGAGGAGAAGCGGCTCAGAAAATGGATGGATGGATGGATGAAATATTTATATCCATCCATTCATTTTCTGAACCACTTATTCTCACGAGGGTCACGGGTGTGCTGGCGTCTATCGCCAGTGACTCTGGGCAGGAGGCGGGGTACACCCTGAACTGGTCGCCCGAAAATCGCAGCATTAATACTGTATATTTAATTCATATATTATTAAATAATTTATGACTTACTTAATTAATATATCAGAACATTTTACATGTGCGACTGGGAGTCCAGGGATTCACAGCTCTGGAACAATGAGTCCCTGCTATTTATCCTCACAGAATACAGATACAGAAAACATCCGCGATATCGTCGCGGTCCCGCTATATTGCAGATTTTTATTGCAGTTGTTACTCTCTTTTATACTGTTTGTAGAATATGTTTGTTATGCATTGCTCTTGCTCTCTCTCAATATATTAGGTGTTTAGGCCTGCCACGATAGCAATTTTTTTTTTAGAATAATATATTTTACCAAAAACATTCACGATAAATGATAGTATTGATAATAGAGCACAATAAAGAATTGTACACCTCTCACAAATTCTGCCCTAGTAATCAAACATATGAGCACAACTGTGTAATGTTGTCTCATCTTCTAAACTGAAAGTAAATAAAAAGAGAAAGTTACACATGTTCAAATAAAGTGCTTAAGTAAAATAAAAAAGTTTGAATTTCCGTTTTTCTGTTTGGCATCTCCACACAACAGTGAAGTCAAGCAATTTTACATATTTTAATATAAGAAATCTTGACAACTCAACCGTTTTAGAGGTTATGTTTGTTGAAATTGATCATGTTTTATGCATCCCTGCTCATTTTTCTTGCGTTTCAGACAAGGGACGCACATCAAACGAGATCCCTGCTTATATAGGCGGCACGACTGGTTACCACATATGCCTCACAGTTCTGAGGTCACGCGTTCAAATCCTGCCTCCCTGTGTGGAGTTTCCGTGTTTTCCCCGTGCCTCCAGTGGGTTTCTCTCCAGGTACACAGGGTTTCCTCCGACATTCCAAAAACATGCGGGGCAAAGTTAATTGAAGACTAATATGAGTGCGTACCCTGTACGCTGCGATTGTCTGGCAACCAGTTTAGGGTGGACCCCGCCTATCCCCTGGAGTCAGCTGAGACAGGCTCCAGTACACACTTACCTCACCTTATGAGGATGAGCGGTTAAAACAATGGATGGATGGATGTACTTACATATATATATATATATATATATAATATTTATATATTTTAAAATCCATATTTATTTATCAAAACAAATTTGATAAACAAGTGCATTTAACGTTTATATAAGGACAGTGGGTGCGGGTGGGGCATAGTTTTTGCCCCTTCAAAACCAATCGATAGTACGTTTTCAGTTATTCTACGAAAAATTATACAACATGCTATGATTTATTTTTTCTCACTTTACTTCTGAAGTGACATTAAACAGACCTGTCACTAATGAGAATTTTCATCCAGTAGTGCTGCAATTAGTAATCGAGTATCCTACTGACAATTCTGTGGAATAATTAAGTAATGGGCTAAAATCAATGTTTTGTTTGGTTAAAGAGCAATAGACAGTATATTATTATATGTGTGTGTGTATATAATATATATATATATATATATATATCCATCCATCCATTTTCAACACCGCTTCACCTGGTCAGGGTCGCGGGACGCTGGAGCCTATCCCAGCTGACTTCGGGTGAAAGGCGAACTACACCCTGAACTGGTCGCCAGTCAGTCGCAGGGCACATATAGACACGGACAACCATTCGCACTCACATTCACAACGTCACTGAGTGGGAACTGAACCCACGCTGCCTGCACCAAAGTCAAACGAGTGTACCACTACACCATCAGTGACTATATATAAATATATATATATTTATATATATTATCAGCGGTGGGTAGTAACGCACTACATTTACTCCGTTACATTTACTCAAGTAAAATTTTTGCAAAACTGTTCTTATCAGAGTACTTAAAATACACCATACTTTTTACTTTTACTTGAGTATTTATGTGAAGA